>NC_080721.1:9811049-10096049 GCF_019097595.1 Hemibagrus wyckioides | reverse complement strand
GCGAGTCTTCAAGTGATTCGAATACTGAGGCAGCGTTTCCTCTGCTGCTGAATCACTGAGGAGAATACAGAGCTAGAGAAAAGCACAGAAATGTTGAGTAAAGATCTGGACATCCCCGTGTGTGTGTGTGTGTGTGTGTGTGTGTGTGTGTGTGTGTGTGTGTGTGTGTGTGATTTTATTCATCATTACAGCACAGGAAGCAAGCCTCATAGCCTTTCATCCATTTTTTTTTTTTTTTTTTTTATTAAATAATTTATTTTTTATTAATTAAAGAAATAAATATTTTGACCTCAGATGCTGCTGTGGTTTTTCAATAATAGCTCCATTTTATTTCAACCAGCAAAAAAATCCTTATTGAGGTTATCCCACAATCTTTTACATCCTTTAAAAGGACGGATTTTTAAAATGATTTTTCTTTCACGGAACGCTCCGTAGCCGATAACCGAACAAACACACTGTGTAGATGGAGTTAGTGGTGATTATCTCTATTTGTTTCACATTTGTTTTGGTTCATTGTGTTCGAATGCCTTTGTTTCAGCGTATCAGGGTGTCAAGGTTATCATTCTAGTTCCCTGAGGAGAGGATGATCATTTTTCCATCTTTACACACACACACACACACACACACACACACACACACACACACACACACACACACACACACACACTTGGCTTTTGGGCAGGTTTTAATTACCGGTGTGTGAATGGAGACGAACACACTGCAGGGATGAACTGCTTACAAATGTGTTTAGAAATGTTTCATTTTGTTTTTGCCAGCTAGAGAGGACAAGCTTTAACGTTTCATTTTATTATTGCAGTAATTATGAAGTCGTGTGTGTGTGTGTGTGTTGGGGGATGGTTGCAGGGTTTACTCTAGTTCGTTGACTGAGAGTAACCCCGGCTGAGCAGCTCGGGCCTGTTTTGTTTGACGAACTGAAAGAGCTTTGTTTCAGCTCGGCCGGTGAGGTCTGGTTAGTCCGCCCTGATTGGCTGACGCGTTGCCATCTCTGGGCAAGAAAACTTTTCCTTTTTCAGTTCAGGAGATCTTTTTGTTCGACGGCGAGTGCCTGACATTTGCCGGCTCTGCCACAGTGACTCCGGCTGTAACAGAGACAATAAAGAATGGGAGAAAAATCCTGGAAAAAGGATGGATGGTGTGTTGCTCTTACACTTCCACGCTTCTGTAAACTTTTTTTTTTTTTTTTTTTTTTGTCCTAAACATGTTGCTTGTTATGTTTGTGGACGATGTCCAGACCTTCTGACAAGCAGATGGTTGCTCCCCTCCCCCTTCCCCCCCGTTCATCTGAATATCAGTCAGGCCACCCGGCTGCAGGGGATGTGGAAGCACATGAGGTGGGCTTTGTTTCAACGGGATGTGATCAGACAAAAGACTTGATATTCTTTCATTTATCTTTTTCTTTTTTTTCTTTTTGCGGTGGATCTAAACTTGACTCTTCGAAAAGCCTGACTCGTCTCTCCTCTGCACACTTGACTCATATCGAACAGTGACCTGCTTCATATCATCGGAGTTTCCTGTCTGTGATCTGATCATGCTGAAAGTGTTGTGTTGTACAAAACTGCCATGCACTGACTCAACCGTCAGCATGTTCTGTGTGTGTGTGTTTCCCCTGAATATATAATCTTGTGAGCTGTATGTGTGTTCAGTGCAAGTCCACGTTCCTAAACCGCTGCTTATCACTTCTCACGACCCGAAAAACAAATCCGAGCCGCTGTTCATTGTTTAACATTAAACAGAGACTAATCATTTTCAGAAGTTGTTTACTTGACTCGACTCGACTTTGTTCCTTCTAGTCGCGTTAATTCCCTCGAATTTACCAGCTAACACCAGTTCCTGTCTCGTGTGCTAGATGTAGATAAACAGCCATGTTGTTTTGATGACTTTATTCTGTCACGAAACCTTCAGTAATGCCACCAAACTGCATTAAACAGCCGTGTAAAATGAGCTCGGCTATTTAATCTTAATCGTGATTCGTTCGATCGGTCAGTACAGCTTCAAGGTGTGGGTTTGGAATTTTAAATTCGAGCCAAGGAAATCCCCCATGTAAACAGAGATGCTGCGATATCGGGGCACAAAGCCGAAGTGTATCTGTCGTCATCTGGCCGGCTCTCTAACGCTGACTCAGCAGCTTCTTCCTGCCCAGCGCCTGCCTGCAGCACCACTGAGACGGACGGACATATCAGAACACAGCAGCCTTTTTATTTTTCTCACCTCTATCACTTTCCCAGTCTATCTGACTCTTGTGATCTCCTTTGACGTTCTCCATGTAAAGTCATGTGTTGGAGAGCACTAAAGCAGAGTAAAGTCTTCTTACTGTTACGGTTACGTCACGTAAACAGCAGTCGACAAATTTTGATCTTGTTTAGATTTTCATTTGTTGAAAAAACAAACAGGCGGCCTTGCATTCGAATGCTGGCCTTGAGGCAATATTCTGTTTGTCAATTATGCACAGCGCCTGCATTCGAGCAGCTGGGAGATCTCGTGTTTAGCTCGATGAGACACATGGCAAACCAGTGCCTCTTGTTGAGGCTTCTTATGAACTAGAGTAACCCCGGCGCTCAGCCCCTCCCCTCTCTGTCTCTCTCTCACCTTTGTTGTCCCGCCTATTCTAAACCGGCGCCGCTTGTTCTGCTCGAAGCGTGGCCCGTGAACGGCAGTAACCTCTCGCTCCCTCCCGCCTGTCAGCCCTCCTTTTGTTTCTCTACTCAGGTAGCTCATCACATGAGCGGCGCTCTCCGGTGTCACCACAGGGAAGGTAGTTCTTACTCACACCGCCTTTGTCTTTCCACAGAGCCTGTTTATTATTCCACACCCCTACGTGCAACATGCGATCATCTCTTGTTTTTGTTTTGGGACCCGTCCTTAGCCGCTCAATTCCTCGTCTATTATTTCACCGCCTATTTCTCCTTTAATCTAAAATCAATATTTATCCAGCTTTTGTCGGCAAGCTGATACACACATTGGGTTTTTTTTTTTTTTTGTGAATATTCATCATGGCTGGGGCTGAAAGCTGAAAGAACAGGAAGTTGGGATGCCTCCCAGTTCCAGGACTCTGTGTTCCCATGGTCCTGATGTGCCAAGGGTGAAGGCATCCTGCTGTATAAGTCATGAGCAAAGTGGAACAAGATCCAAAACCCGGCTTTCTGGGGATGGAATGTGCGACGCTTGGATTTCTGGATCTACAAAGAATAAAGAAATGAGTAGAAGATGCACGAATCTCTATATTTCTTCATCACCTCCGTAGTTTATCACAAAGTCCATAAAGAAACTCATCCTGGACAACAAGAGCAGCAAAATGTGCTTGTGTATTAAGCAGGAGCATCGTTCTTGTGAAAAGAGCCTTGTTTTCCTTTTTACTGTACCAAATTTCTTTCACTTCCTTTTCGAGGAAGTACAGTATCTGTTCCGAATAGAAGATGGAGCTCAGTCATATGTAAATTTCTCGGCTTGTCAAGAGGAAGAAAGAATCAACAGCTTGTACGGATCACGTTTTCGGCGCCACTAAAACGAGTCTCTGAGAGTTTAGTTTTTGTTCAGTTAGAGTTACTGTATCATTTTGAAGCCTTTGCTACAGAATAAACTCAAGACTTAAAGATGTAACGGATGCCGGTGATCTTTATGGAGAAAGTTAAAGACATAAAGAGTTTAGTGCGTGAGACGTACAGCAGCTCGTGAATTTAACTTCTCACAGATGCAGTAGTGAAAATCACCTGACCGTCTTTATTCACTACAGTAACAGAATTTTCCCCTAAACGCTAATAAACCACCGTATTACAGCGAGGCTATGGCAGCAAATTAAAAGCTGTAGAAAACGTGCTGCTGAAGATAGAGGCGCTTAGAGACAGCGACATCAATTTGTCATGTGGTTTTCGGGGCTTATGCTTTTGTGGAAGGTTTTAAAAAACGCTTAATGTAGGCACTAAGAGGGAAGTCCAGGCAGCGCCCAATGAGGGGAGCTTAACTAAAATACTTCCTTATCGCACAGGAGCCAAACTGGCTGGGGCATGATTTCAGAGCAAAAACTGCAGCACGTCTGGCTTCAGCTCCAACTTCTGCTGGCTGATAAGAGGTGCGAGGGAGGCAGCGGGGTAAAAGTCAAACCACTTCACACCACATTCAGGTTATGAAACGCTGCCTGACCTCTGCCGGGTTTGTGTCCGTGTGCTGAAAGCGAGTCTGTCTGCGTCGGGAACTCTCTTCACTTCTGTATTTCTCTGTAATAATAGCGAGAGTGTGTTTCGGGGTGGTTCCTGTTAATAGTCACACTTGTGCAGCTGAGCATGCTGCAAAGAGTCTAAATTCACTTAAACAGTCAAAGCTGTGAACGTTCTCAGAAGTATATGTGAATAATAACTCCTTTCACAGACGTTTACAGTCCACTGAGCTCCGAAAATCGACTTATCAGATTTTTTTCAATCCGTATAAACAAATTATTTTTCGGTCAGGACTCCGTTGGCTTTCGGTGTGTTTTAGACGCCTGTCTGTTTTTTCCCTCTGTTAGATAACCTTACACAGAATTTTACTGTTTGAAGATAAACACCTTTTTAGATGAACAAGCATCTCAAAGAGCAGAAATGGGTTCGATATCAACGTTTATTTTGAAGATACAAACATTTGTGTGGGGAAAATAACAGGTCTTCTTTTTTAACTTTTCTATGAGTATATTGCCCACATTAGGTAAAAACAGATGGTTATAAAACACTACAAATTCTTGAAATCCTGAGTGTCTGCTCTATGATGATATATTTGTGCTGTATCTCTGACCCCCACTTAGTCCTGTAGTCTGTAATGAGAGTCCAGCGTTGTAACCCAGTCAAGCAGCAGCCACCTGTTGAACTACTTTAATATCTCTCTCTCTCTCTCTCTCTCTCTATCTCTCTCTCTCTCTCTCTCTCTCACACAGACACCTATTTTTCATGCACGTTAAAGAGGATCTGCACCGCGGTCACCTGCGCATGTGCTCGGAGCAGGCCGAGGAGCTCAGCGCCCTCCTGGCCCAGGCCGAGTTTGGCGACTACAACCAGAACACGGCCAAGTACTGGTACACCGAGCTGTGTGGAAAAGACCCTGACCAGGAGACAGTTAACAGGTACAGACACCAACACGTCCCTTATATTCCCCCGTTAACTCAACACACTGCACTGATTCATAAAGAGGGTGTGAAAGTGTCTGATCCTGGTGACCTCTAGTGCTACAACCAGATTTCAGAATCTTTTAAAAATATGACCACTCCCTATAAAACTCTACCACGGTGACGTCCAGGACGGGATGAAGAACTGTGGAGGATAAGTGTTAAGATGAGGTTTTGGCGGTTAAGTGAACTGTTACGATTTAGTTTTATCTCGTTCCTGATGGAGTCCTTTGTTTGAGCAGTGGCAGTTGGGAATGGGCCAAATGAAGCATGGGTGAGGTCAGAGTTCATGTCCATTTAAAAACAGCAGTGTTTACCAGTCCTCTCTCGCTCTCTCTCTCTCTGTATATCTCTCTCTCTCTGTATATCTATGTCTATTTTGCTGTCTGTCTTGTGCTTTCTCTCTCTCTCTCTCTCTCACTGTGTGTCTCTCTCACACTCTCTCTCTCTCTCTCTCTCTCTCTCTGTCATACACAATCAGTGTTTTTGTGTAAATACAGTTTGTGTTTTGCTCTTCACTGATTCACACAGACACGGTGGTGAAATTGTGTGTGTTGTGGTCATGTGATTTCTGATTGGTCAATAGGTGTTGATTAATCTCCTGTAACAGCCGCTCTATATGCAGTGAGGAGACGGTTATTTAGCATTGTAAAGCATCTGCAGCGTCAGCGCTTTGTAGTGGAAGTAAAGCTGTAAATTTGAGTGTGTGTGAGATCTGTTCTAACAGTGACAAGTGTTTTCCTTTCCCACAATGCTTTGCAAAGGAAGCTGTTGTAAAGATGCTGACGGTGAGAGTGGGAGCTTTGCCTCAGGAGCAGAGAGTAAAAGCAGTGTGTTAGATAATGTAATGCCGGTGGCTTGTGGTGTGACGTGTAGTGCAGCTGCATGTTCTCGAGCACAAAAGAAAACTTGGCATGAATTTGCATCCCGTGTGTCGGATCACTAACGAAGCACAGAAACTGGTGTACTCGACTGGACGCTAACCAACAGACGTTAAAAACCTTTCCCTCGATCTTTCCAGCGCCGTCTAAACCTATACATTGAATACATGGTGTTTCCAGACACATCCTTTTATCAGTCTGAACCTGTGTGTTTGTGTTTCTTTGGCAGTATCATAGACAAGCACAAGGCTCTGGAGGGGCTGAGTCAGGGCTCGGTGGAGTATCAGGCCCTGCAGCTGGTGGCGTCTCTGGAGCACTACGGCGTGGAGTGGCACTGGGCGCGAGACGCAGAGGGTCAGAGGCTGGCGATCGGTGTGGGACCTGACGGCATCGCTATCTGCAGGGACGACTTCAGCCTGGTCAACAGGTACTGAAAGATACCTTCATTACAGCGTGTCCGACTCCCTGACTCGCTGTCCCACTGTCTCTCTCTGTGCTTCAAGCTTCTTACAGACACACACAGCTCACCACAGATCTGACAGCAGGAGCTTTCTCCTAATAACATTCCATATTTCTAAATACCTATCTAGTAAAACATAACCATTTTAATTTTATAATTTTCTATCGTGTGTGTTTGGAGGTGGGGGAGGGGTTTTACTATTAGCTATTATGTAAGACACATTAGATGCTTTAAATGTTTTATCTAAATTTTTATTATTATATTATATCTAAAGTGCAGGTCCTGTCCTGCAGAGTCAGTGGTTCACGTCAGATCTGAGCGGCTACAGTACGTTTTAATACATTTTTTTTTTTTTCCCACCTCCCTTTTTTATTGGCAGGATTTCTTATCCTTTAATCCAAATCGCCACCCAGTCTGGGAAAAGTGTGTACCTGACTGTGACCAAGGAAAGCAGCGACAGCGTGGTCCTGTTCTTCAAGCTGGTCAGTAACCGAGCGGCCAGCGGGCTGTACCGGGCCATCACCGAGACACACGCTTTCTACAGGTGGGTGAAAACATCACGCTGGGAAATAAATAAATAAATAAGCACCAATCCATGTTTAAAGACTTGAGTGAAAACATTTATCACCACGAGATCATTTCTGGTCACCATCCCAGCTCTTAAAACCTAAAGTCTAATCCATGGTCCAAAGTCCTGCAGTGTTTGTGTCTCAGCGCTGCACTTCGTCCCACTGAACACCTCCTGTTTGTGGACGCTACGTGACCACGTTCACAGCTCCACAAGCCTGTGAGAACACCTTCACCATCACACACATGAGGATCAGTAAATATTTACTTTATATGGCTAAATTTAGCATCATGGCCGTTAGATTAGTAAATGGATATCAGGATGTTTTTTTGTTTTTTAACATCCACTGAATCTTCTGTTCCTGTTTGGAAGAAGAGTCAGTTTTCTGCATGTGTCAGCGGTTTGAATCGACCCACTGAGAGCTGAGAAAGAAGATTTGGGGTTTTTTTGTTTTTGTTTTTTGCCCCTTTTGTCTTTTTTTTTTTTTTATACAGGAATATTGGTTTGGGTCGTCGTCCCCCAACATGCTTAAAAAGCTGCGATCTTTATATAATTTTAAACAAAGTGGATGTTTTTTTTCTTTGTAGAAAGAGCTTGGAGCATGTTTTTTTTTCCGTAAAATTAAGATAACAATTAGGTTTGAAGGTTACGCATGATTTAAAAATAGGGCAATTAAATAAGTTTAAATCAATAAAATAGCAGACAAAATGATTTATGCTTGTGATTTAAAGCCAGAGAACAATACAATAAGGTGAAATGAGAGAGATGGAGAGAGAGGGCGAGGTGGAGGGAGAGAGAGAGAGAGCGAGCGAGGTGGAGAGAGAGAGAGAGAGAGAGAGAGATGGATAAATAGATGGAGAGATGGAAAGATAGAGCAAGGGATGGATGGATAGAGAGAGAGGGAGAGCTGGATGGATGGAGAGCTGGATAGATAGATGGAGAGAGATGGATACCTAGATTGTGTGTTACATTAGCATACACAGTTAGTCCCATGACCTCTGCTCCAGCAGTGAAGTGATTGTGCTGAAACTGCCTCTGTTCCTCATCCCCCTGCCCCCAGCGCCTCAGTCATCCTCAGCTCCGCTCCAGATTAATCTGCATGTCATCAGCTGCTCATCTCCGTCGTTCCGCAACTTTTATTCCTCCTGTGCAGTTTTTCCTCGCTCGTCTCACTCTTTTCTCCGCACTCAGCATCTCTTCACTAATTCCATCTAATAGAGAGATCAGTGTGGGTGAATCAGCACTTTAAGAAGTCTCTGGCAAGGACACGCAGCACACCTGAGCAGCAGCAGATGTTTAGATGTTTGGTGAATTCTGTTCCGTTATTTGTTAGATATATCGATCTAATGAAAGTGTTTTTTTTTGTTGTTTTTTTTTCTTTCCTCAGATGCGACACTGTAACGAACGCAGTCATGATGCAGTACAGCCGTGACTTCAAGGGCCACCTGGCTTCACTTTTCCTCAACGAGAACATCAACCTGGGTAAGAAGTACGTCTTTGACATCCGCCGGACGTCCAAAGAGGTGTATGACTACGCCAGACGAGCGCTGTACAACGCCGGCATCGTGGACCTCATGTCCCGGTCGGGCACGCGATCTCCGTCCTCCCGCTCGCCATGGCACGGACAGGAGGGTGTGCCGGAGTGTGGAGGCTGTCAGCAGAACCGGCTGCTGCAGGAGAAGCTACAGAAGCTGCGTGAGGCATTCCTGTGCATGCTGTGCTGCGAGGAGGAGATCGACGCTGCCTTCTGCCCATGTGGACATACGGTGTGCTGTCAGAACTGCGCTACACAACTCCAGGTGAGACCACACACACACACACACACACACACACAATTCATTCAGCAAAACATTCAGCTGAATAAATGTAGAGATTCTTATATTCTTATACCATATAATAGACTAGAGTGGATTATTTTTCCCCATCCATCATGCCCTGTAGAACCCCAGCTGAACCCTCAGGGGTAAAACATGTTTAAATGATTTTAATTGAGAAAAGTTAAAATGAGTTAAATAGAATTAATAGAATAATCACCTCAGTGTAACACCGCAGTTACACACTGTAGAAATAATAATACATGAATATTTTAATTCTAGGTGAATTGATCACGCTCACTTCAGTCTAGTCGTTAAGACACGTTTAAATGAAGTTCAGTATCCACGAACTACATAAAATTTTTATGTAAACCTTTTATTTTTCTTAAATTTAACTGACCACATCTATTTATTTTTTTTATTTTTTTTTATTTTTTTTCCCCAAAATTTCTAACAATTTCTATTCCTTTCCCATTGCAGTCGTGTCCAGTGTGTCGCTCTGAGGTGGAACACATCCAGCACGTCTACCTGCCCACCTGCTCCAGTCTGTTAAACCTGACCTTGGGCAGCAGCAGCAGTCCTGCACCTATCCGTCGCTCCATGACCACACACTCCTGCAGCAACACTCATTACTGCAGCGACGACAAACTCTGCCAGACCTGAACCTGGAATCTCCATCCCTAGGTTTTAATTTATGACTCTCACCTCACCACCTCCAGCTCCTCCCACTAAAGCACTGACAGTTTTCTACCTTCATCTTTAATCGAAGTGAATCAGTTGATCTGATAAACATCTCGTATCTTTTTTTATTTTTTATTATTCTAATTATAGCCTTGAGTTTTTTATTTTAGAAACCTCCCCCCCCCTCTCTCTCTCTTCTTTCTATTTAATTGCCTTTTATATATTGGTTTTATTGCAGGATTTCCACTTCAGATTTGTATTGATTTGTTTTGTTTTCTTTTGCAGTGGAATTTGTGTGCAGTATTTTGTGTGTTTTCATGCCAATCTTGCTTTCTTTCTTTCTTTCTTTCTTTCTTTTTTTTTAATGATGAAGGTTACAGGGATGCATGCGAGTGCATTACCATATCATCCCCCGATGTTTCGTTCGTGTGGATATTTTAATGCTCACGGTTGAATTAAATCCCCCAGGCACAGAGTTATAAACCTGTAAATTGTGAGCATCCCAAATATTACACCCCGTATTCACGATCACGCCAACATCACCAACTAGAAACATCCCTCATATGCAAAGGATAAACCTGGTGCAATTGTAGCTGTTCCCTTTTTTCTTTTTTCTTTTTTTTAATAAATAAATAAAAATATATTTTGTGGGATGTAAACAAAAATATTGACACCGTCACTTTACCAAGGAGTTTTAAGGCTCTGAGGCCTTAACGTAGCAGTAACACAGTGTGTTTGTTATGCATATTCTTTCTTTGCACAGACTTAATGTCGTAAAAAATTGAAGAGGAATTTATTTTCTTTATCACTGACCCCCGGTCACTGCAGGGGTGATTTTTTTTTTTTTTTTTTTTTTTTCTTTTTTTCTTTTTTTTCACTTTCTATATAGATTTTGTTTCTGTTTGTTTGAAGCAAAAGCTATGCTCTGTACTTGTTAGAGTCTTTTATATTTCCTTGAACAAGAGGTATTAATAAAGTTGTGATTTTTCAACATAAAGACAGACGTGTGTGTGTTGATTTGCGTAAACAAGCATGGAGCTGAAGGAAGGATTGAAGGCGTGGTCAGGGTTTATTCCCTCCTTACATTCAAGCGGATTTAATACAGTGTGTTGTGTGGAATAGCTCGGGTCTCTGTGGAACCTAGACACTTGGAGACGAATGAAATGGACCAAAATCCAACCAATAACAAAGTCTTCCTGGTGTCACTAACATTCAGTCTAGGAGGGTCTGTCTGTCTGTCTCTGTCTGTCTCTGTCTGCTGTTTTCTGTTAAAAAAAATCACACTACTCCTTTAAGTATTTCTCTCTCTCTCCCCGTGTCTTTCTCTCTGTCTCTTTCTCTCTCTGTCTGTCTTTTCTCTCTCGCCCCCCCCACTTCTCTCTTTCTCTCCCTCTACCTTGGTCTTGCGCGCTCTCTCTCTCTCTCTCTCTCTCTCGCTTTTTTTCCCTCTCTATTTCTTTCTCCCCCCCTCTCTCTCTCTCTCTCTCTCTCGCTTTTTTTCCCCCTCTATTTCTTTCTCTCTCACTCCCCCCCCCCCTCTCTCTATCTAAAACATTTTATCCTGAAATATTTCAGAGATGTTTAATAATTCAGGTGAATTTGTTGATTACATAAGCACAGTGGTTTAGTGGTCAGCACGTTTCCCTACCCCCCTATATCTCCAGGGGGTGGGGGTTTTGGATTCCCAGCTCTGCCCTCCACATGTAGTCCACATGTTCTCCCTGTGTTTCAGGGGTTTCCTCCCCCGGTCCAAAGACATTCCTTTTACAGATAAATGGATGAATGGAGCTTGATGATTATTGGTCTGAGATGTTATTGGATGTTTGAGTTTTATAGGGAGAAAATGTAATCTCAAGCATGAGTGATAACGCTCAGGTTAGAAAAACAGACAAGCAAAAGTCCACATTTTTCAGCAGTGTTTAGTGTCACATAGTTTTCAGAAAAATCCAATACAGAATCTCCAGAATAAGACCCAGGCTCAGGTAGTTAGTGATCTATTAGATGACCAGTGTTATGGGTTTGATGATAGTATTAGCATGAAGGTCTCATGTCCACCTCCACCTTCTCCCACTGGAGCTTTAATTGAAGTGAATCAGTTGATCTGATTAACATCTATTTTCTCTTCCCCAATCTTACCCGCTTTATTCCTAATTAGGGTCACGGGGATCTGCTGGAGCCTATCCCAGCACACATTAGGAGAAAGGCAGGGGTACACCCTGGACAGGTCACCAGTCCATCTCAGAGCCACACATATAGACAGACAACCACACACACTCCTATGGGTAATTTAGAATTACCAATCAACCTAATGTACATGTTTTTGGACTATGGGAGGAAACCAGAGTAAACCCACACAGGCACGGGGAGAACATGCAAACTCCACACAGAAAGGCCTGTTTGAACCCAGGACCTTCTTGCTGTGAAGCAACACTAAGCTGCCCTCTGCTAAACATCTTGTGTCTTTTTATTTGCTCTGTTATTCTAATCAGCCTTGAGTTTTATTTTAGAAACTTTTTTCTCTCTCTTTTTCTACCTGCCTTTGGTTTTATTGCAGGATTTCGACTTTGGAATGTATTGAAGGTTGAATCTTCACTCTTAAGCTGATCTGATGATGAGGTGAGACAGAGTACAGAATTAAAGCGCCGCTGCATCGCTTTAGCTCGAGTGCTAAATTCCAAACAGCATCATGGGGGAATGTTGATCATGTAGTACAGAACAACCACTGAAGATAAACATTGTAATATTGTATATTGTATTGTTGATCAATTGTAAAGATTCTGGTCACTTGTGCAGAACTTGAACCACTGTGCTTTCACTGTTGACCCGCCTCCACTGTTAGAAGATTGCCGTCTGTTTCTGATAACGCCAATCTTCCCCTTTCACCCAGTTCCTTACACAGCGCTGATACAGAGGCTGGAGTTCACTAGATGATGTAAAGGTGATCTATAGCTCTAATATATACACACACACGGCCACGTTTCGCACGGAGTACACTCATCTGGACGCTTTTTTCTACTGAACAACATGCAGCACATGCAGGGTCAGAGGTCAGGTGATAATCTTTCAGACTGTAAGAGAAGGAGAGGATCAGATTTTACACAGAGACACTGAGGTACAGAGTGCAGAGGTCGGGTTAAAGTACGACAAGCTGTTTGGAGTCACGTAACGTATGCGCAGGTTATCTGATCGAAGCTTGGAAACACTTGGCTGAATATGGCGGAGGAGGGGGAAAGTTCATGACGACTGCTTGATTCTGATTGGTTGATTCGATCTCAACTCAGACTGTAATTCTTTATCATTTCTATATTAACATCTAATCGAAAGGACTCGTACCCAGGACACTCAATATAGTTCGAATACATAGATTAAAGAAAATGGTATGTAATAATCACTGATAAATGTTTATAAAGCATTTATTAAAGGAGTCTCCAGTACCAGTGCTTTGTAGCAGTCAGTAAGCACATGATAAGCTGCATTATTTATATCTTTAATCTTGTACACCTCAGCCTTAATGAAAATGTGTTGTTCTTAATCATGTAAGAAAAAACACAGCGATGAGGGCGTCGAAGAGCTTAATGAAGAAGTAGTAGTTTATTGCAGCGCCGCAGTGCCAAAATACATAAAGTACTATGGGTTCATCAGAGTCATAAAGAACACGGGAAATTCTGCTCAGATATTTTATACAGTGTTTCCCATGTGTGATTTTTTAATGTAAATTATTATAAGAACTGAGTATCACCCCAAATGGCCGGGTGATACTGCCAGATGCCAGATATCCAGATGTCTCTAAATGGTAATCACGGTCACTTACACCTTGGCTAGGTATTGTTGTAGGTGTTATCACCCAAATGGTCGGGTGATACTAAATGGTAATCAGGGTCATGTATACCCTTTGTTCAGTGATGGTCCTTGATGTCTTGCTGCATCTCCCATACTAATAATTGATTGGATTAAGTGTTGTAAATATTTGGTAAGGCTGCTTTAAGCCAATGTGAAAATAGCATACAAATAAACTGAATTGAATTAAACATGTTTCTATATGGGCGGCATATTTCTATAGAGGCGGTATCGCCTCACACCTCCAGCATCCTGGGTTGCTCCCGCTCACTGTGTGTGTGGAGTTTGCACGTTCTCCCCATGCTTGCTGGGTTTCTTCCGGGTGCTCTGGTTTCCTCCCACAGTCCAAAGACATGCTTCTAGGCTGATTGGAGTCTCTAAATTGCCCATAGTGTGTGATTGCGTGAGTGAATGAGTGTGTCTGTCCAGGGTTTATCCTGCCTTGATGCCCAATGACTCCTGAGATAGGCACAGGCTCCCCATGACCCGAGGATAGATCGGATAAGCGCTACAGACAATGAAATGAAATGAAATTATATGATATGTAAGCCTTTTTGGGAATGAGCTCTTTCAGATGGAATCTGGGTTGAGGCAGTCTGTAGTTTCTTACAATTCATGTATACTTTACCTTCCCTTAACTTATACATGTTTTACTGTGTTAGCATCTCAGTAAATAAATCCAAAATACATCAGCCCTGGATCTCTTCTCTGAATCATCGTCTTCATTTTAATTTCAGCCTCTTTTCAAACAGGATGTAATGGACTCAAATCTGTGTTCTTGTCCCACTGATTAAATCCACAGTCTCTAAAAATAATGCTGACGTGACAGATTCAAAATTCCCAGAGATTTAATAATTTGTTATAAAACCAGTGCTGTCCAAACAGGTCTAAAACTAAATGAAAGCATTGATAAGCACACAGTTGCCAGGCTATTCCTCTTTCTACTGTATACACAGTATTTACTGTATGTCTTCTTCTTTCCTCAGATGGCTTGAATGGATGATGACATCCTGTACACCTTAGTACTGGTAATTATATCATTATCATTCTGCCTGTAAATAATGAGCTCTGTCAGTTCACTATAGACTGGAATCAGTAATGAATGTGTCCTGTCCGGTTTATTTCTCAGTCTTCTGTATAGAGTCCAAACAGCATGAACCTCAGTGCAATCTGATTGAGCTCAGGTTTGAGTATTTCATAATGTAAAAGTGTGTAAAAGTTTGTGCGGCACACGGTTTTTAATATATCAAATAAATTCAAAGAACAGAATAAGAGCACAAGTGAAAGACGGAAACAAATCTGTATTACATTACATTCTTCTCTGTGACATTTGTCAGAGCATTAATTCTTTTACTGATCAGCTGGGGCGTTTTGCTCATAGTGTAAGAGCGGTTTCACAGCGCCACCTGCTGACTGAGCAACACACTGCAGTCAAACCTACTGTCACAAATCTGAGGTTTGTGTTCAATAGGAGAGTCTCTACTGTTCAAATAACATTTAATAATAATAAGAAGAAGAAGAAGAAGAGAAAGAAAGCACATCACCTCACTAGGTCTGTACCTTTAAACTCTTGTTTTTTGCACATTACTTATCTTGTATTCCTTAAATCTCTGTATTTAGTTTTTGTTTTGTTTTGTTTTTTGCTATATTTTGTTAAATTGTGTAATATTTTGTTATTTGTTATATTTTTGTTATATTTTTGTACCCTTAAATTCGGGTATTTTAGTATTTTTTGTTATATTCCTTCTTATTTTATCTATTACCTGTGTTTGTGGATACTGCTGGAAGCTGTACATTTCCCTTTGGGATGAATAAAGTATCTATCTATCTATCTATCTATCTATCTATCTATCTATCTATCTATCTATCTATCTATCTATCTATCTATCTATCTATATTAGATAGAGATACTATAATATACTACATTACACTATACTACACAATAGTACACCATACTAAAGTGCACTGTACTACCCTACACTACACTATACTATATTCTATACTACATTATACTATAGTATTCTATATGATACTTCACTACACCATACTATACTGCACTATATTACACTATACTACATTATACTATAGTATTCTAAATGATAATTCACTATACTATATTACATTACATTGTACTACCCTATACTATATTACACTATACTACATTATACTATACTATACTATACTATACTACACTATACAATACTATACTATACGACATTAAGCTATTTTATAATTGAGCATAATATTTGCATCCCCAGTGTTTTCTAGTTTTGAGGTTTTTGCAATAAATTAAGGGTTTTTTTGTTGTTTATTTGTTTGTTTCTTTGTTGTTGTTGTTGTTTTTGCCCTTAAAATCCATTATGTGCAATACCATTTTATTATAGAAAGACTTTGTTTTAGTCACATGAACATCATTTAGGTATAAACTGATATCCACAACCTGGCAGATATCACAGTGACACAGCAATATGAATTATAATTAATGAGAACAAATCAATATGCTAAAAATCTAACATCTCAAAATACAATTTGTCTTACAGTACAATTCCGGCTTATAATAAAATGGCAAAAGGAATGGTGATAAATAAAAGAGAGATTAAGACGAGTCTGAGAAAGTGTCGTTTAATAACACAGATCTTTCGTGAGATTTATGACGCTGTATCACTGTGGCTCACGTTATCTGTGTCTCCTGTCGATCTCCTGCTATGACACGCTGAGGAGGACAGGGGGCGCCATTACTCAAGTAATCCTGCGTTTCAGTGAGTTTCTCCGTTTAGACATGAGAGAATATTTTCAATCCGTTTAGAATCCACACAGTTGTTCATCTGCTCTGACTTTAGAAAGAAAACTGACTGGATAAAGTAAGTGTGGATCATAATCAGTTGTAGGAAGGAGAGGAGAGAGCTGGCCAGACTGAGATTAGACGCACTTCTCTTTAATTAAATGAAATCAGTAATATTTTTGAGTGCTTTTGAGTGAGTTACACTTAAATAAACCCGTTTAAAGCCATTGTGTGACATTGTGTGTAGATTATGTGTTTTTCTTAGCCTAATTCAATTAGATCCGTAGTAACTGGTTAGTGTTATGGTACTGCTTCTGTCCACTGTGGTGTTGAATGGGCACTATGCTTAGGCTTGCTGCCCCAGTCTCAAGTCTCTTTTCTCCTAGGATTGTGCAGCAGCTTCTAGATGAAAACTGATCATCTCTTTTAGATCACACTGGAGACTGAGAGCAAAGATTTTCTCATTTTGAATATTTTTCATTCATTGTATTCTTGGTTTGTTTTTTTGTTTGTTTTTTTCCACCAGATTTTAAAGTTTAGAAATGTGTAGCTACCAACATAATGTGATTTCACTGTATAATTCTATTGTTTTAATGAAAGATCCTGACATATACACTTAATTTCTCATAATTTTGTGATATAACTTTTTCACAGGTACAGGGTACACATGACTATGTGGACTAAGATCATGATCCCTGTTCTTTATAGGTTAGATGTTCTATTAATTACAAATTGCCTATTTGGGACTGCTCTATACTGGAAAGCTGTTAGCTAATGAAAGGTATGGCTTCGGAGGAACAAGCTGTTATGACGTTGCTGAAGTTAGTGCTGATATTTTTAGGCATTTGGTTCATCAATGCTGAAACCTAGAACGGTGATCAATCCTGGTTGGAAAGTGCATTAATGCAGCACTCAAAAGCATAAAGCCTCTACTGTCTGTACCTGCCTTAATGTGTGTGTGTGTGTGTGTGTGTTTGTGTGCATCTGCTCAATCTCACTGTACGTCACAGCTTGAAGCCTGACTCTGAAACACATCTGATTCAATAAAGGGGAATCTGCAGAGGCTCCATGAGCATAAAGTGTCCCTGCGCTGCCGTGAATTGTCCCTAAGTGGACATTTAAACCTGCCATGGTGGTGTTTCGATGCCCTGCTCGGCCCAATTACCGTCCTGCATCTGGACCACATTTTGAGGTGTGTGTTTAATGAAGGTGTGTGTGTTTTAGCTGTGAGAGCAGGGTAATGATATTTCATTAAATTACATAATCACATGATATAACTACACACAGGCAGGGGATACTGTATGGGTTTGTGCTGGCATACGGTCTAACTGCTGTGTTTGAGGTGAAAATAAAAATAATATATACTGCGTTGGATATTAGAAATGAAACTGATGACTAGTACAGTAAATACAAATTTTAAATAAAAAATAAATTATATAAAATATATTTTTAATATTATAAAAAATATAAAAAATATTTTTTTTAATTTAAAATATAATTTAAAATAAAAATATACACCGATCAGGCATAACATTATGAGCACTGAGAGGTGAAGTGAATAAGACTGATGATCTCCTCATCATGGCACCTGTTAGTGGGGGGGGGGGATATATTAGGCAACAAGTGAACATTTTGTCCTCAAAGTTGAAGCAGGAACAACGGGCAAGCATAAGGATTTGAGCGAGTTTGACGAAGGACCAAATTGTGATGGCTAGACCACTGGATCAGAGCATCTCCAAAACTGCAGCTCTTGTGCGGTGTTCCCGGTCTGCAGTGGTCAGTATCTATCAAAAGTGGTCCAAGAAAGGAACAGTCTTGAACCGGTGATAGGATCATGGGTGGCCAAGTCTCATTGATGCACGTGGGGAGCGAAGGCTGGACCGTGTGATCCGATCCAACAGATGAGCTACTGTTGCTCAAACTGCTGAAGAAGTTAATGTTAAGAATAAATAGTAACTTAACTTTAAGTTAATCAATCAATCAATTAATCAATCAGTCAGTCAGTCATTCAGTCTTATGTTTGCTATACATGACTGTATTACACTGAATAACATATATCTGAAAATATATTTTGATTTAATCATAATCATTATTGCTGTAACCTAAAACAACTACATAAAAAGGTTAGTGTGGTTTCTGGGTTTCAGCCGTAACTTATGATGGTCTACAGATCACATTGATCCTAATCCCTGACTACGGCTGGATGAGCATAATTTCAGTCTTCAATCTTTCAATCATTATATTACAATCCCACTGGCTGCTTTTCAGCTCCAGCTATAGTCCTAAACCTTGATTGGTTTGGTAAAAGCCTCTCCCTGCTACTGAAAGCCAAGAATACAATAAAGAGGCTAATTACACTCTGGTGTTTTCACAGAAACTCTACAGCTGTGCAAACGTTTTTATGTGGCAGGCTGTATTCAGAATTTTTTTGCTTCTCTCATCTGGGAAAGTCATTTTCTTGACAGTGAAATGGCATTGATTTCCTGTAGGACAAAAAAAAAAAAAAAAAAAAAACCCGCTGCACTACTCCGCTAACGAGCTGTCTGATAGCTCAGAGTGCTATTCAACATCGTTGTCATGCTGCTCTGAATGAGTCTACATGTTACTTTAAACACGGGGTGATTCATCGATTTGGGTTACGCTTACAAATCTCTATGCGAGGTAAACGTAATGGATGATTTAAATGCAGTTAATGCAGTGCCAGAATGTTCCAGAATAATAACATAAAGCATTAAGGAAAACGACAAAAACATCAGCACTCACACCAGTCCACTACAACTACACTTGAAAAATCCTCCATTAGCGTATAAATCCATTTAACATCACATCCTTTTCCACGAGGCGTCCTTTACGGCTTATAAAACCCCGGACATTTTAATTCGATCATTTAGCCATGTTACCTGAACACATACACCCCTATGGATATGTTTGGAATATTCCAGAAGTCCAGATGATCAACTGAATGTTGAATCAGGTGAACCTCCTGAAGTTTATGAGAAGAAGAAACTCTTTTCTCTTTATTTTCAGCAATATAACTGCTGAGGTCACTTCCTTTGTGAGGAAACTGATATCGACTGATGAGGAAAGTTCCTCTTAGCATGGATGCTAGTTAACTACATTGAAGTAATTATAAAGGGCGTGTCTCAATCCACTCCCAAGGTGATGATCGTGTGCACTATTTGGTAAGAATCCTGGTTCAGATCAAGAGTCAGGACACTGATGATACGATTTCCGCAGACTTGACTACATACTCGCCTTGTTACTTGATTGATAATTCAAGCCGGATCGTAGCCTAGCTAGTGGATTTTTTAACACTTAAAAGTCGTTAGGTGAAATGAAGTTAATGAAATCGCTAATCGTACTTTAAAGCACTGGCAATAATATCACATACTGCTCCTTTAAACGCACTGAGCAGTGTATTTTTTCCTTTCTGCTTAAGCTTTCATTTGGTAATCAGTGCACTGGCTTTCTCACACAGTTTTTATTTTTAACGTAAAAGCAGCTAGTCACCGCTAGAGTCGGAATCATTTCAGCGTTTGGTGGAATGGAGAAACGAGTGAAAGGATTCGATGTCCAGTCCTGATGATACTTGACATTCAGTGATAGATGATTGAAAGGCTGTGATGAGCTCTCCATGCTGCGATCTCTGCGTCACACACTGGGTTTCCTCCACTCCATCCATTCCTCTCGCCGCAGCTGATTTGCAGCACTGGCGCCCGACTGGAAAAGCCGACCCCGAACACACCTGCCCCGCTTCACTCAAGCCGTGTGTGTGTGTCTGTAGTACATTCTCTTTAAGCCACATGCATGCCTCGAATTGACCTGCTGTCTCTCAGGAAGCGAGGAAGACATGCATCAAGACTGTCCACTTCCCCGGCACTCAGGATCGCTGAGTCAGTAGTTGTGTTCAAATGAAGACTGAACAGAAAACTTAAATAAACACTAAACCTGCACTCCTTTAAAAAGTGGAACACTTTGGGACTAATTTCGGGAATATACTACTTATAGAATACTACTAACAAAAATACCATAGAAATATAATACTGTAAAATTCCATTTTAAAAAAACAAACTTTATCTTTTATCACATAAACAACCATACAAATTAGAGTAGGTAGTAAAATGCTTTTCAACTGTTATAAAAGAATAAGTATAAAAATAGTTTTAAAATAGTCTACTTCATTCTATTCTACTCTACTCTACTTTATTCTACTCTACCCTTCTCTACTTTATTCTATTCTACTCTATTCCACTCCTACTTTATTCTACTCCACTCGATTCTACTCTACCCTACTCTACTTCATTCTATTGTACTCTACTTTCTTCTACTCTACTCTAATTCATTCTATTCTACTCTATTCCACTCCTACTTTATTCTACTCTACTTTAGTCTACTCTACTTTACTTTATTCTACTCTATTCCACTCTACTTTATTCTACTCTATTCCACTCTACTTTATTCTACTCTACCCTACGCTACTTCATTCTATTCTACTGTACTCTATTCCACTCCTACTTTATTCTACTCTACTTGATTCTACTCTGCCCTACTCTGCTTCATTCTATTCTACTCTACTCTATTCCACTCCTACTTTATTCTACTCTATTCTACTCTACCCTTCTCTACTTTATTCTATTCTACTCTACTCTATTCCACTCCTACTTTATTCTACTCTACTCTATTCTACCCTACTCTACTTCATTCTATTCTACTCTATTCCACTCCTACTTTATTCTACTCTACTTAATTCTACTCTACTCTACTTTATTCTACTCTACTTTATTCTACTCTACCCTTCTCTACTTTATTCTACTCTACTCTATTCCACTCCTACTTTATTCTACTCTGCTTTATTCTACTCTACCCTTCTCTACTTTATTCTACTCTACTCTATTCCACTCCTACTTTATTCTACTCTACTTTATTTTACTCTACTCTACCCTACTCTACTTCATTCTATTCTACTCTACTTTATTGTACTCCACTGTACTTGGCTCTATTCTACTTTACTCTACTCTATTCTGCTTTTATCTTTTATCACACAAATAGCCATACAAAGTATAGCATGTAGTAAATTGCTTTTCAACTGTCTGTTATAAAAATAGTTCCAATACAAATAGAAATAGACGTTTGTATATATATATATATATGACTACTCTACTTCATACTACTCTACTCTATTTTACTCTTCACTACTCTACTCTACTTGTTCTCTAATCTACTTTACTCTACTCTTCTCTCTTCTACTTTATTCTACTCTATTTTACTCTTCACTACTCTACTCTACTCTATTTTAATCTATTCTACTCTACTCTATTCTACTTTATTCTACTCTACTCTAATCTATTCTACTCTACTCTACTTTTTCTGTAATTTTTGTTACAGGCAAACACATCCAGTGAACAAAAACATCTGCATCATCTTTCAGCAAATAAATCCAAACTGCAAATTAAAATCCCCTAGTCCAACATGTTATGAGTTCATGACCTCGGTTTAGGATCTTGGATCTTCATCAGGAAATATCCTGAACTCCTGTTACATTTATTTCAATCCTCACCATCTTCTGATATGTTAGTATTTTTCATATGTAATTTTGCTTTAATGTTACATCATATTACAGTAAAAAAAAAAATTCCAACATATACATGAAATATATTTTTTTAAAAATTTCATTGAACCCACCCCTACCCAATACTGACAAACTGCCCATCCTGTTTGGGGAAAGCTACTTTCTAACAGGACAGTACGTATCTGCCTGCCGCAACCTGAGGGACAATGAGTAACCCACCTAAACACACACATAGCCCTGTTTGTCTTAAGAGTCCAATACTGATGATATTCATTTATATTCATCTCTATAAGCATCTCTATGTTCCTATGTTTCTGTATTACTATGGAAACTCAATGTTATAAGTAATGTGTTTGTTAATAAGAGATGTTCTTCTCTTTGCTATAATGATTTGATATTATCTTCTATCCTTGTTGTGTGTGTGTGTGTAGATTGGAGGGGTTAAAGGCAGCTGCTTGTTCTCAAATACAGTGAAAGCCTCATCTCAGTCATCTCTCTGATTCGAGAAACATCTGGCAACCTTAGTGGTATGTAATATGTACAGTAGTTTCAGTCACATGTCTCAAGTAGCTTCAGTTATGCAATACGTCATTTCAGTCCCAGGGATGTCCAAGGCCGCGTTAGAGCAGTGAATAACAAACTTCTACTTCATTATGAGGAGATTGCAACACTGGTTGCCATTGGAAACTTGTAGGAGTGTGTAGGACTGGCTCATAGATACAGGGCCGCAGGTCATGTCTGACGCGTGTGCTGTGTATTCTTAGAACCGACTTTTGCACCATCCTGCCTAAGAGGATTAAGTAGCTGACTCGGAATCAGCGATATCATATGGAGAGAGAGAGAGAGAGAGAGAGAGAGGGAGAGAGACTCTCATCTCTCATGACCTCATGATGTAAGCACTGAGTGATTGCACCGATAAGAGATTGATTTACAAACACATTCCTGTAAGAAAGCAAAGGATAATGATCAAACAGTGTGTGTGTGTGTGTGTGTGTTTGTTTGTTTGTGTGTGTGTGTGTGTTTTAGAGAGAAAATGAACGAGCAGGAGGGAGGGAAAGCTCATGCCTCCTCCTACACATGCACACTTGCTAGCACACTATGTAAAGCAGATGCATCACATCATCAGAGAGGCTGATTTCTCTGACGCTGCTGTAATGAATCAGAGCGCAATCACAAGAACGGGCTACAGACCGAATCCACTGTTTATCCAGCCGACAACTTTAAGATGCCTGCGTGTCGGCCCACACACACACACACACACACACACACACACAGACACACTTACAGCCACACACAGTTAACATCCTAAATTTGTGGATGTCACGTGCCACTCGTCTCTCGGTGTGGTCTCCTCTGAGGTTTCAAGGTCAGTGACCAGACAGCAGCTTGATCACACAGCGGAGAGAAAGCAGAGCTGGCTTCAAACAGCCAGGAAACGCAGGGGGGTGAAAAGAGCGATGGAGAGAGATGACGGGGGGGGGAGAGAGAGAGAGAGAGAGAGAGAGATGATGATGATGATGATAATGATGAGAGAGAGAGAGAGAGAGAGAGAGATGATGATGATGATGATAATGATGAGAGAGAGAGAGAGAGAGAGAGAGAGAGAGATGAATACACTGAGAGAGATATGATGATGATGATGATGAGGATGATGATGAGGATGAGAGAGAGAGAGTCACCAGGCAAGGAAAGAATTCAGACAGAAACATAAATGGAATAAAATGCACATGCATTTGCATCTAAGTGAAGGACAAAGCACCTAAAATAAAGGATTTCTCCAGTACACGCTCGTTAACCGTATTCTGGAGCGAGTGTGTGGGACGAGGCAGCGGTAGTGAGGGACGTAGCTACAATATATGGAAGGGGTGGAGGAAACAGAGACAGACAAACAACAGTTGTCTTACAATGCAACTCGGAGGGAGACATGAAACAGAGAAACCCAGCTAAAAGAACTGCCCCACCCCCCCACACCAAAAAAAACAACAACATTCCTATAATGTTAAAATACGATTAGTCTTCTCAGACAACATTCCTCATTAAACACAAACCAGAATTGTGAAAATGTTATTGTTAAAATTGATCCAAGCGCAGCAATTAATTAAGTTTATCTCCAAACGTTATGTAAAAACATTATCACAACAATCTGAAAA
Source organism: Hemibagrus wyckioides (assembly GCF_019097595.1). Taxonomy (NCBI): domain Eukaryota; kingdom Metazoa; phylum Chordata; class Actinopteri; order Siluriformes; family Bagridae; genus Hemibagrus; species Hemibagrus wyckioides. The sequence continues at coordinate 10,072,158 of NC_080721.1, read as the reverse complement.
CATTCCAAACTTGCTTCGTACCAAGAGTTCCTAGGAACATAACATTCATAAATCATTCAGCTCACCTGATATGCTAAGTATGAAGAACGGCTCGTGGTATGTCGTAAGAAACCTCCTGAAATCAGTCCATACACCATGGCTTGCATAAGTTTTCACCCCCTTTTAAATTAGCACTGGTGCAACTACCGTAGTTGCCTTCGGAAGTGACGTCGGTGACTGAATAGAGTTCATCTGTCTGAAATTAAAGTGTCACATGATCTCAATGGAAATACATCGGTTCCTGGAAGAACCGAGAGAGATCTCATCTATACAAAGAGCATTGTGAAAATCAAGGACCTATCAAAAGCATCAGAAGCAAGTCCCATAGAGCATTGTTAAATAAATATATTGATAATAATAATAATAATAATAATAATAATAATAATAATAATAATCTTCCAAAAAAATTAATTTGGCACAAGAGTTAGTCTGCCTAGAGAAGATAAAAAAACTAAGAAGCGACTAAGAGGTCAGGGTGAGAAGGAACGTTAGAGCCAAAAGGGGATCCAAAATTCAACATTGACCTACCGAAAAAAAAAAACCTAAAATAAATTAAACAAATTTTCCAAAAAAAATTTAAAAAATCAACAATTATTTCCTCCTGAATGTTATGAATGTTATGAGAAAATTCGTGAATTGTGGAAATCACTGACCATTATATTTAAGCCACTTTACAATGTCCACTATATCAATCTGGTAGATTTACTATTCATTTATTATTTTTTTATTTTTATTTTTTTCATTTTAAAAGGAAAGCTTGCTTTTAAAAGGTAACTATAAAGTCTTTTAGGACTCTGTCAGGCCCATTTTTTAAATTCCGCTAATGTCCACTCCCGAAGGAAATCAGGATGCAGAAACTAACACAGACTTTAATGGAATCAATGCAGTAAAAGTGTCTTGCAGTGACTTGTGACTTCCCAACAGGCTCCAGTTTTAATCAACATGGCCATTGTTTGCTCTGCCAGTTTCAAATCGGACTCTGCACGATCTCAGTCCCAGTCCCAGTTCATTTTTATGATGTAAACAGGATTTCTGTCTGTATTTTTTTTAAACCTAAGACACACGTCTCATTCTCTAGTGTTATGTTCAGACATGCAGCGACTCACAGTGACAAAGTGATCTGAGATCTTACATTTTCAACCAGAGCTGGTGACTTCCAAGTCAAGTCAAGAAGCTTTTATTGTCATTATAATCATATATAGCTGACACAGTACTCAGTGAAATGAAACAATGTTTCTCCAGGGCCATGGTGCTACATAAAACAACATAGAGCTACATAAAACAATACAGAGCTACATAAAACAACATAGAGCTACATAAAACAATACAGAGCTACATAAAACAACATAGAGCTACATAAAACAACATAGAGCTACATAAACAACATAAAGCTACATAAAACAACACAGAGCTACATAAAACAACATAGAGCTACATAAACAACATAAAGCTACATAAAACAACATAGAGCTACATAAAACAAGATAGAGCTACATTAAACAACACAGAGCTACATTAAACAACACAGAGCTACATAAAACAACATAGAGCTACATAAACAACATAAAGCTACATAAAACAACACAGAGCTACATAAAACAACACAGAGCTACATAAAACAACACAGAGCTACATAAAACAACATAGAGCTACATAAAACAACATAGAGCTACATTAAACAACACAGAGCTACATTAAACAACACAGAGCTACATAAAACAACATAGAGCTACATAAACAACATAGAGCTACAGAAAACAACACAGAGCTACATAAAACAATACAGAGCTACATAAAACAACACAGAGCTACATAAAACAACATAGAGCTACATTAAACAACACAGAGCTACATAAAATAACATAGAGGAACATAAAACAACATAGAGCTACATTAAACAACACAGAGCTACCTTAAACAACATAGAGCTACATTAAACAACATAGAGCAACATTAAACAACATAGAGCTACATTATACAACATAGAGCTACATTAAACAACATAGAGCTACAGAAAACAACACAGAGCTACATAAAACAATACAGAGCTACATAAAACAACACAGAGCTACATAAAACAACATAGAGCTACATAAACAACATAGAGCTACAGAAAACAACACAGAGCTACATAAAACAATACAGAGCTACATAAAACAACACAGAGCTACATAAAACAACATAGAGCTACATTAAACAACACAGAGCTACATTAAACAACACAGAGCTACATAAAACAACATAGAGCTACATAAACAACATAGAGCTACAGAAAACAACACAGAGCTACATAAAACAATACAGAGCTACATAAAACAACACAGAGCTACATAAAACAACATAGAGCTACATAAAATAACATAGAGCTACATTAAACAACACAGAGCTACATAAAACAACATAGAGCAACATAAAACAACATAGAGCTACATTAAACAACACAGAGCTACATTAAACAACATAGAGCTACATTAAACAACATAGAGCAACATTAAACAACATAGAGCTACATTATACAACACAGAGCTACATAAAACAACATAGAGCTACATAAACAACATAGAGCTACATTAAACAACACAGAGCTACATTAAACAACACAGAGCTACATAAAACAACATAGAGCTACATAAACAACATAGAGCTACATTAAACAACACAGAGCTACATTAAACAACACAGAGCTACATAAAACAACATAGAGCTACATAAACAACATAGAGCTACAGAAAACAACACAGAGCTACATAAAACAATACAGAGCTACATAAAACAACATAGAGCTACATAAACAACATAGAGCTACAGAAAACAACACAGAGCTACATAAAACAATACAGAGCTACATAAAACAACACAGAGCTACATAAAACAACATAGAGCTACATAAACAACATAGAGCTACATTAAACAACACAGAGCTACATTAAACAACACAGAGCTACATAAAACAACATAGAGCTACATAAACAACATAGAGCTACAGAAAACAACACAGAGCTACATAAAACAATACAGAGCTACATAAAACAACACAGAGCTACATAAAACAACATAGAGCTACATAAAATAACATAGAGCTACATTAAACAACACAGAGCTACATAAAACAACATAGAGCAACATAAAACAACATAGAGCTACATTAAACAACACAGAGCTACATTAAACAACATAGAGCTACATTAAACAACATAGAGCTACATTAAACAACATAGAGCTACATTATACAACATAGAGCTACATTAAACAACATAGAGCTACATTAAACAACATAGAGCAACATAAAATAACATAGAGCTACATTAAACAACATAGAGCAACATAAAATAACATAGAGCTACATTAAACAACATAGAGCTACATTAAATAACATAGAGCTACATAAAATAACATAGAGCTACATTAAACAACATAGAGCAACATAAAATAACATAGAGCTACATTAAACAACATAGAGCTACATTAAACAACATAGATCTACATTAAACAACATAGAGCTACATAAAATAACAGAGCTACATAAAATAACATAGAGCTACATTAAATAACATAGAGCTACATAAAACAACATAGAGCTACATTAAACAACATAGAGCTACATTAAACAACATAGAGCTACATTAAACAACATAGAGCTACATAAAATAACAGAGTTACATTAAATAACATAGAGCTACATAAAACAACATAGAGCTACATTAAACTACATAGAGCTACATAAAACAACATAGAGCTACATTAAACAACATAGAGCAACATAAAATAACATAGAGCTACATTAAACAACATAGAGCAACATTAAACAACATAGAGCTACATAAAACAACATAGAGCTACATTAAATAACATAGAGCTACATAAAACAACATAGAGCTACATTAAACAACATAGAGCAACATTAAACAACATAGAGCTACATAAAACAACATAGAGCTACATAAAATAACATAGAGCTACATTAAACAACATAGAGCTACATAAAATAACATAGAGCTACATAAAATAACATAGAGCAACATAAAATAACATAGAGCTACATTAAACAACATAGAGCTACATAAAATAACATAGAGCTACATAAAATAACATAGAGCAACATAAAATAACATAGAGCTACATTAAACAACATAGAGCTACATAAAATAACATAGAGCAACATAAAATAACATAGAGCTACATTAAACAACATAGAGCTACATAAAATAACATAGAGCAACATAAAATAACATAGAGCTACATTAAACAACATAGAGCTACATAAAATAACATAGAGCTACATAAAATAACATAGAGCAACATAAAATAACATAGAGCTACATTAAACAACATAGAGCAACATTAAATAACATAGAGCTACATAAAACAACATAGAGCTACATAAAATAACATAGAGCTACATAAAATAACATAGAGCAACATAAAATAACATAGAGCTACATTAAACAACATAGAGCTACATAAAATAACATAGAGCTACATTAAACAACATAGAGCTACATAAAATAACATAGAGCAACATAAAATAACATAGAGCTACATTAAACAACATAGAGCAACATTAAATAACATAGAGCTACATAAAACAACATAGAGCTACATAAAATAACATAGAGCTACATAAAATAACATAGAGCTACATTAAACAACATAGAGCTACATAAAATAACATAGAGCTACATAAAATAACATAGAGCTACATAAAATAACATAGAGCAACATAAAATAACATAGAGCTACATTAAACAACATAGAGCTACATAAAATAACATAGAGCTACATAAAATAACATAGAGCAACATAAAATAACATAGAGCTACATTAAACAACATAGAGCTACATAAAATAACATAGAGCAACATAAAATAACATAGAGCTACATTAAACAACATAGAGCTACATAAAATAACATAGAGCTACATAAAATAACATAGAGCAACATAAAATAACATAGAGCAACATAAAATAACATAGAGCAACATAAAATAACATAGAGCTACATTAAACAACATAGAGCTACATAAAATAACATAGAGCTACATAAAATAACATAGAGCTACATTAAACAACATAGAGCTACATAAAATAACATAGAGCTACATAAAATAACATAGAGCTACATTATTGGCAGTATTAAAATATTGTGTGCAAGAACAGCAGTGATACGAGCAACAGCGAGCAATGGAGACTGGATGTGGGTCTCCCAAAGACCCTTCCCCCTCACCCTCCACCTTTTTACGACCGTACTGGGAGGCTGAATTCAAATCCCAGTTAGTTTTTTGTACATGGACTGGTTTCATAAGTCAAAAGGCCATGTCTTAAATTTGTACTCATTAAAGCCCAGCCTGAGCGTACAGATAAACTATGAGTGTGTGGGCTTTTTGTTTTTTTGTGTGGATGAGTAACTTGTACAGAGGTGGGTGTAGGATGTAGTGGAAAAAGGTACAGCATTAGCAGGAAGTGGTCGGGGTGAGAGAGAGAGAGAGAGAGAGAGAGAGAGAGAGAGAGAGAGAGAGAGAGAGACTATTTTGGCTTTGTACACTGTGTTCTGTGTTTGAACATCTGATCCACTCTTCAGTGGGTGCATCAACAAATGAGTCTGAACTCTAGTTAAGCTTCTGAGGATAATGTGGCCCCTATCCTTCCTCTACTAAAGTGTGTGTGTGTGGTATATGTGTGTGTGTGTGTGTCACAGGGCACAGGATAAGCAGACAGTGGAAGTGGTCAGCATGTCCAGGTCACAGGGGAACTATGAAGAGGAACAAGGGAGGTGTCCTCCCGTCCAGAAAGCAGCGTTATTTATGGCCGGCTATGTGACCCGCTGTGTTTTTCTCACACGGCACGGCTTCACTGGTGTGGAGCATCCGGGAAACGAGCTCCTGCCTCCCTCTCCCTCAGCCGCATCGATCCGAGTCGCTCGTTAGGAAAAGTGCTGCCGAGTGAAGACGGTGCAAAATGAGCCGCTCGGATATCTAGCGCCTGGCTAAAAGAAAACAGGAGGATAGACAGAGGAGTTCGAAGGAGGGACGATAGGAGGGAGGTAGAGAGGGAGGAGAGGGCAGCAGGAGCCAATAAAAGCTTAATAGACTCAACAAAAATAGCACCTTTTAATTGAGCGGAAGAGTGTGGGAAAACACAGAACAATGAAAAGGAAGAGAGGCATGTGATTAAAATGCCGGAGGTCACGAGGGACCTGGGACCAAAATTCCAAACAGTCCAACGGCGTCAAAAAAACAAGTCACTTTCTTTTGTTTCACAAGTGACAGAATTGCAATCTGATTAATTCCAGTTGTTCTTGAAATGCTTCAGAATACTTTACAGCAGTACACGAGCTACGCTACACCGAAATCTAACATGTAGGAAACATTTTTTTAGTTATTGTTTACATTTGTTTCTGTTTGTTTGCTTGTTAGTTTGTTTGTTTGTTCCAAATTATTGGTGGAAAAAAACAGGTTTCTTTATGAGGACCAGTCAGACGTACCCTAGCTCTCTCTCTCTCTCTCTCTCTTTCACACACACGAAAGAAAGAAAGAAAGAAAGAAAGAAAGAAAGAAAGAAAGAAAGAAAGAAAGAAAGAAAGAAAGAAAGAAAGAAAGAAAGAGAAAGTTGTTTTTATTCACCAGAACCCACTAAATGTTCCCACAAAGTCCTGGAACATTTGGTCCCCATCATGATATAAAACCATTCCCAACACACACAAACACACACACACTCTCTCTCTCTCTCTCTCTCTCTCTCTCTCCTTTTACTGTCTTTGTGAGGACCTTCCTCTGACAATTACTAATGCACCTAATAAAAACAAAACAAAAGCTACAGTTCTTTAGACAGACAGACAGACAGACAGACAGACAGATAGATAGATAGATAGATAGATAGATAGATAGATAGATAGATAGATAGATAGATAGATAGATAAGCAAGCTGTGTTCAATCACGGGGACCAGATAAATGTTCCCACAAGGTTAAAACCTGTAGGACATTTGGATCACACCAATATATATGGAACACACAAACACTTTACGCGTAATTTAAAACCATCAAATCTTGATATAATGGTAAATTTCTCCCAGTCCGTTGTGCGTCTGTCCTAATGCGCGTTTCTCATCCAGAGACGGTTAAGAATTGTCTCAATCTGGCAACCCCGAGTCTTTCCTGCACATGTAACAGTGAGCAGCGGTGATCCTTTCCTCTCGATCTGCAGCACGTTTCCACTTTAACTCCTCTGTCAGGCTTTGACTCCCACAGCACACTGAGGGACGAACAGCAGGACATAGGCTTGTCCACTTCTCTCTCTGGGTGTTGACTTTTATCGCGTCACTCATCGCAGGAGGAAGAATGAAGGAGGACAGAAATCTCGGGCACTTTCTCTGCGCGCTGGAGAAATGACGATGCGTAAAAGAGTGCCGGAGAATCAGGAAAACTCAGACCTTCACCAAGCTCCAGCCTGCACTTCCACAAGACCTCGGGCACGAGGGCACTGGAAACGGAGTTTATACTGCGATTAATCGACTAAAGTTTGAAAACGCAAACACACACACACACACACACACACCTGCTCCGGACCAAACATGAGGTACAACCAGGACTGAACACTGAATGTGAGGTAAAATCTAATATTCAATATACCTACAAGACGCTAGATGACATTATGACGTAATAACATTTTTGACTGATTTTTGTTGGTGTAGCTTTAGATTTGTTGTCTGTGTATCAGATGTGACTCTGTGTGTGTTATTATTATGAGTAGATCTCATTTCCAGGGTTAAATATTTTTCTTAAATCTCAAATTAGCATTTAGAGAATTGATTCTTCTTCTTCAATGTGCTTAGTTTAATATTATTGTTAGGGGGGGCCAAGTACTTTTACTTTTTCTTCTTCTTCTTATCATTATTATTATTGTTATTATTATTATTATTATTATTATTATTATTATTATTATCTAGAGAGTTAGCTTTACTCGTATCCTTAAATGTGTTAGATACTATGGTATGTGTTAGATATGTCCAGTACAAACTCACAGTGGCGTCTTCTCTCCATACATCCCAAACGTGTGTTACTTGCTTTGCACATCCTTGTAGACAAAAGCAATCTTTTACAGTAAAAACTTTTATTTTTACAGTTAAAGAAAACATTTCCTATTCTTTCATTAGTGTTATGTTCAAGATTTTTTCCTTGTGCTGGAATAAAAACCTAACACGATGATTTTATTCCGAGTTACAACCAGAAATAGTTGCTGTAAATACTTGCAATGACCTACAGGGATGACTGAATTCTTATAGATTAGGAAATAACAACAACAACAACATAAACATAAACAACATAAAGCTACCGTTAGCTAATAACATATTGAGAGAAGTTAATACACATCAGTTTGAAATACATTCACTGAAACCAACACCGTCTTCAGAACATTAACTGTAAATCCAAAATGGCTGCCACTCCACAACGTAAACAATAATAGTATAGTGGCATTATTGTAGATAATAACGTTATACAAAAAGCTTACTTTAGCTTATGAGTATATTTATTTATTATTTTAATGCTGTGTGTGTGTGTTGATCTTAAAGACCAGGCTTTGTCATGTATAATCTATAATCTAAATACTATACTGGACAAAGGTTACTTTAGTTTACTGGTTAAAGAAAAAAAAAAGTTTAGCCTCAACATGTCAGTTTTTATTTTGTTTATAATTTAATAATATCAATATGAAATTATGGAAGTAGTTCAGTTGAAAAAAAAGAGTATATAGAGAATATTTTGTCATTTTCATTTTTTTTTTATTGATTTTTATTTATTTATTTATTTATTTATTTATTTATTTTACTTAAGAAGTGCAACAGCTTAAATATTATTTAGCATTATTTCATATACCTAATTATATTATATATTGTAACATTTCCAGTACAAAGTTATCTTAATTACATCCTGCTAACTGAAAAGCTTATTTTTATTTTAATATATAATGTATTTATTTTCAAATAAACTCTACTAATAAATAGGGTTTATTTCATTTCTTACCTGAATTGTTTCTCTAATAGTGCTTTTCAGTATTAAGTGTCACGTTTATTCTGAAAAGTCATTGTTCTGACATTTAGATGATGATTAAATGGAAATTGTGTCCAAATTAAAATAAATAAATAAATAAATAAATAAATAAATAAATAAATAAATAAATAATTGTAAATGTGTCTCATGATACAGAATATCTGATATCAATTTGAAATCTTTTTATAATATTCTTATTTCTTCATATTTCTTTTAAAATTTTGTTTATTTATGTACACAAGGAGTCCAGGTTTTTTATTTAACTGCATGTTGTATGCTGTATATAACTCTAAAATCTTGAATCTTGATTGAAATCTGATTTAATAATGAACTGTAGCTCAGTTCATATTTAGTAGGCTTTTGTTCAGGACTAATAGGATTCTCAGGTTCTTCAAGAATAAAACCTTCTTAGAGTACTTTTAACATGTTAACAATGTCTCTCGATGTGCTCAGGACCTCAGGTGCTGAAGATGGAGTGTACGTTGGTGGGATCGCTTCGGCTGCCTCTTCTGGTTCTGCTCAGCGGAGTGTCTTTAGGAGTCGTGGATCTTGAGATGGTTCCTCAGCATGGAGGATCACCTGCTCTTAAGAACATCACCTTGGCTGTTATCTTACCCCACAATAACACAGAGTACCCCTGGGCTTGGCCTCGGGTGGGTCCTGCTCTAAACTGGGCTGTGGAGAAGGTTAACTCGGACCCCACGCTGTTGCCGGGTTACCACATGCATCTCGTCTTCAGCAGCAGCGAGAACAAGGACGGTGTGTGCTCTGACTCGGTGGCACCCCTAGTGGCTGTCGACCTGAAGTTCGCACATGACCCGTGGGCTTTCATCGGGCCGGGTTGTGACTACGCGTCGTCACCCGTCGCCCGCTTCACCACACACTGGGAGGTTCCCATGGTGACGGCCGGAGCGCCGGCGTTAGGGTTTTTCATGTATTCTTCCATCACAAACATGGGACCGACGCATGAAAAGCTGGGCCAATTTGTGGTGAAGATGCACAGGGACTTCGGCTGGCACAAGTACGCCATGTTCATGTTCCACGACCAGAAGAACGACGACCGGCCATGCTACTTCGCCGTGGAGGGACCGTATACGAAGATGAAAGCAGTGAACATCACAGCTGAGCACATCGTGTTTAACGAGAACATGTCAGTTTCCTACACCGAGCTCATTAACGATATTAGCCAGCAAGCGCGCGGTGAGTCGCAAAAGTTTCACTCAAACTCTGCTTGTTAATCCATCTGTCCTGCGTGGTGGTGGGTGTAGAAAGTGGTGATGGAACAAGTCAGGATTTATCATCTGCATATATATTTGAGCAAAATGACATCTTGGAATGTGAAACTTTCTTGAATAGCGGTGGAGACTTAATGGTCCTTGGGGTTCTGAGAGGCTCTGAGTTTCTGGGTCCCTGGTGAGAAGGTTGGAGGTTCAAGCTGCAGCACTGACGAGCTAACACTGTAGAGCAAGACCCTTAGATAGCGCCTGTATGGTGAAACCCTACAGAGAGAGGGAGACAGAGAGAGAGAGTTGGAGAAAGAAAGACAGATAGAGAGAGAGATGGAGAAAGAAAGACAGAGATGGAGAAAGAAAGACAGAGAGAGATTAAGAAAGAGAGAGAGAGACAGAGAGAGATGGAGAAAGAGAGACAAACAGAGAGAGAGAGATGGGGAAAGAGAGAGAGAGGAGGGAGAGAGACAGAAAGAGAGAGAGAGAGATGAGAAAACCAGAGAGGAAAAAAAGCTTGAATGAAAGGATCACATCTGCTGCTCATCTTTTAATCATTTCATAGCTTTTAGAAGTACAGATTGCTCTCGTCGCTGTTCCTCGTTACGGCTCTTGTACGAAGCGACGTCTGTGAATAATTACAAGGGTGATTTGACCCTCTTTATCCAATTAAGTCCAAACGGCACTTAAAGCCTCGTTGAGAATGTCGCTTTGTCTTTTTTCCCATGACATAATGGTGCAGTTTGGCCGTGTCACAAAGTGTCCGATTCAAAACACACACCCTTATTTTGCATGTCTCTTCTGTTATTTCACTTTACCTCTCTCTCTCTTTGTCTCTCTCTCTCTGTCTCTCCCTCTTTGTGTATCACTAGCAAATGACAGCAAATCTGATCAACTGGTAATGAGATATTTTCTGTCTTTCTTGGTGTCGATTCAGTGTAATTGCTTGCTCTATCATCTGATCTCTAGAACAGCGTACGTGTATGTGTGTGTGTGTGTGTGTGTGAGAGAGAGAGAGAGAGAGAGAGAGAGAGAGAGAGAGCAGTTGTAAGGCTTTGTGGATCTGTTCAGTGTGCCATGACGTGAGCTCTGTCGTGCAGAAATATGGCACTGGTTAGAAAATTACATATTCAGACATCGGCTCAGACGCTGAGAGAAAAGCATGTTAAAAATGCCAACTAGCGTATGTTAGCTTCTTAATGAACACACACACCGTCTCACACACACACACACTCCTCAAACACTCCTCTTCGCTCTTTTTTTAATGACACATACCCGTGTGCCTCACCGAGTCATGACTCTGTGCAGCAGGAGCAACACCGCAAACAACTTTTATTATCCACACAGCAGACTTCTTTATCTTTTCTTTAATTAAAACTAGGAACGCGACGGATTTCAGGAATTCCTCAGATACAGCTGCTCTATACAGTCATTATACAGGATTATCAGCAGAAATAACAGGGGACCTAAATCAATCTCGTTAGTAGAGTTAATATGGTGCATTGCAGCATGCTGACACATGCCTCCAGGGTCCAGGGTTCGATCCTGACCTCAGGCTGGTGTCTGTTTCTGAAAACATTCAAGGATGTTGACTAGTGACTCTAAATTGCCCTGAGGTGTCTAGAAGTGTGTGAATGTGTGTGTTCATGGTGTTAATATAACGGAATTGCATTTAGGACGTATTCTCAGATCCTTCCCGAACCTGACCACAATAAAGCACTAATAAAAATTATTATTATAATTATATTATTATTTTTTTGCTAAATTTTGGGGTTTTCTTTTACATTCAGGTTTCAGATTTCTAAGCATTTTCTTTCTTCTTCTTCTCCTTCTTATTTTCTCCTCCACAGTAACTTGCTTGTCATTTTATTGCCCCTGACACTGGAGACTCCTTCCAACCATGCTAAGAAATAATTTACCTCCTCACAGAAAAGCATCTCCATCATACAAGTCCCTGTTTAAACCGTTGCTATAGAAACAGTAAACTATTAGAAGGAGCGCTCTGTGGTAATGACCAGCGTTGACTACTCGGTGTGACACTTTATTAGTACAGAGTAACATTAATAAAAGTAAATCTAATAAATTAACACAATTAGCATGAGCGGACTAACTCTCTGAGGTTGTATTAGTGGCAGTATGTATAAATAAGCAATAAAATATGACAGACTGTGATGAAAATAATGCACGTGGGGTGGGTTTGTTGGGGGTGGGGTAATTGTTAGGAAGGGGTTGTTGAGGGATGGATGAGTGTAGGGGGAGGTGGAGTTGAGGGAGAGGTTGTTGAGGTAGGGGTGTTGGAGGGGTTGTTGGGGGTGGGGTTGTTGAGGTAGGGGTGTTGGACGGGTTGTTGAGGGAGTGGTTGTTGAGGTAGGGGTGTTGGAAGAGTTGTTAGGGGAGAGGTTGTTGAGGCGGGGGGGTTGGAGGGGTTGTTGGGGGAGGGGTTGTTGAGGTAGGGGTGTTGGAGGGGTTATTAGTGAGGAGTTGTTAGAGAAGGGGGTGCTAGAGGAGGAGTTATGGGAAAGGGGTGCTGGAGTGGTTGTTGAGGAGGGGTTGTTAGTGAGGAGTTGTTGGGTGTTGGGGAAGGGGTTGTTGAGGTAGGGGTGTTGGAAGGGTTGTTAGTGAGGAGTTGTTGGAGAAGGGGGTGTTAGAAGAGGAGTTATGGGGAAGGGGTGTTGGGGAGGGGTTGTTAGGTAGGGGTGTTGGAGGTGTTGAGGAGGGGTTGTTAGTGAGGAGTTGTTGGAGAAGGGGGGGCTAGAGGAGGAGTTGTGGGGGAGAGGTTGTTGAGGTAGGGGTGTTGGAGGGGTTGTTGAGGGAGAGGTTGTTGACGTAGGGGTGTTAGAGGGGTTGTTGAGGTAGTGGTTGTTAGGGGAGGGGTTGTTGAGGTAGGGGTGTTTGGGGGTTGTTGAGGAGGGTTTGTTAGTGAGGAGTTGTTGGGGAAGGGGGTGTTTGAAGAGAAGTTTTGGGGGAGGGGTTGTTGAGGTAGGGGTGTTGGAGGGGTTGTTGAGGTAGAGGTTGTTAGGGGAGTGGTTGTTGAGGTAGGGGTGTTTGGGGGTTGTTGGTGGAGGAAGTGATGGGGAGGGGTTGTTGAGGTAAGGGTGTTGGAGGGGTTGTTGGGGGAGGGGTTGTTGAGGTAGGGTTGTTGATGGGGTTGTTGTTGGGGGAGGGGGTGATGTGGTACATCTCATTAATGAAAAACATGTCATTTATTTTTAACAGTTTATAGTGTGATTTAAAGCTACGGAAACTCTAATAAACAAGTTACTTTCTGTTAATCACCTACATTATAGCTGCAATAAACAGCTATTCACTCACCTCTCTCTCTCTCTCTCTCTCTCTCTCTCTCTCTCTCTCTCGCTCTCATACACACACACACACACACACACACAAAAGCACAGTCTTGTCATTGGAGCTAAAACTGAGCTCATTAACAAGAAGACACCTTCCATAACTGTTAAATAAACATCTCCTAAAAGAATTCTTCACCATGTTAAAGAAAACATTAGACTCATTCTGTTAAACAGCTTCATGTTTTTAAATGCGCTTTATGTCAGGCATACGCCGTACAGGTCCCTGTGTACGAGCTGTTACTATAGAAACAATAGCACATTAATATAAACCTGCCGGATCTGTCTGTGCTGTTATACAAAAACACTTGTGCACACTTCTGACCAATCAGATTCAAGCATTCAGCTGCACTGTGGTGTAAGAAAGGAGGCAAAGACTTTAGGGAAATGCTGTTATAGGAAAATAATCAATAATGTAGTGGGGTGGTGTTGAGTTAATGTTAGCACACAGAAATGTTTTAAAAATAATATCACAATGAAGTGTTTTAGTCTCTTTTATACAGAGCAATTTGTCACATTTTTATTTATTAATGACCTTTATTGTTACACTTATTATTGTCAAACATCCTTGAAACAATTTAGATCCTATTATCACTTACGTTATAGCGCCTTTCACATGGAGTTAGTTGGGCGGTGGTAGCTCATGTGGTTAAGGCTCTGGGTTATTGGCTGGAAGATTGGGGTTCAAGCCCCAGCACCACCAAGCTGCCACTATTAGGCCCTTGAGCAAGGCCCCTAACCTACCCTGCTCTAGGGGTGCTGTATCACGACTGACCCTGTGCTATATAGATTATTGTGGACTATATTCTGTGTACGTTGTTGCTATAGAAACGGCAATGTAGTATTATGAGGACGTTAACATATTCCTGAGATTTGCCTTGAAACCGAATCTGTTGTCAGAGCTGCTGTCATAGCAAATTAATCACCACCTTCTGACCAATCGGATCGGAGAATTTATTAGCGCCGTGGTGTAAATAAAAAACTTTCTTTCGAGGCAAGAATGATTAAAGACATAACTCTTAATTATAGTGCATATCACTCATGGAGAGACGGTTTTTAGTCCATTATCATGTCTTTCAGACACACAGTTGTTTATTAAAGGTGCCTTTTGATACAGCGTGTAATTAGACAGGAGATAAACAAAGCTTGCTCTCTGTTGTTTGAGCTTCACGCTGGCATATAATGTCAGAATTTCACACCAGTAAAATTGGCAGAATCTAATAAGAAATCCCGAAATCCCGAACTGAGTTTTTGACTGATGTGATAGTTTAATATATCCAGCCCACTCTGTGAGACGAAGAGAGATTGATAGGTTCAGCTTCTGGATTTACTGCGAATCATAAATTCATTAGCTAGCCCAGGAGGTGAGGACGAGTTCCAGTCTGCTGCCCAGTCCAGTGTTTCGGTTGCCCGGAAACCTAAAAGGCTAAAAACTTGCTAGCATGACGAAAACCAGATGGTGAGCTACTTAGCAAATTAACTGTATTAATTAAGTGAGGACTTAGGAAAAAAATCAACTGACAAAATGTCAGTCACCAACATTTCAGCCGTCTTTTAATCACCAAATGTTTGTGGACCAATGAACACGTGATTCTTCCTCAAAATGTTACCTCAAAGTTTAAAGCACTCAGTTGTCTAGAATGTCTTTGCTTGCAGTAGATTAGAGATTTCCCTCAGAGACTCAAACAGTGTTCCAGCATGACGATGCTCCTGTACACAAAGCCCCTGAGCTCCATGAAGACATGGTGTGGAGGTGAAGGTTGGAGTGGAAGAACTGGAGCGTCCTGCACAGAGCCCTGACTCTGACTCAACCCCACTGAACACCTCTGGGATAAACTGGAACTGAAGCCTCAACATCAGTGTCTGATCTCACTAATGAATGAAAGAATGAATGATCACATATCCCCACAGCTATGCTCCAACATCCAGTGGAAAACCTTCTATCATTCCAGAAGAGAAGAGAAAAGTGGAGCTTATTAACATAATATGGTCTGAAAGCTTTACACCTTCTTGCCAGCCACAGATGCCAATGTATATGAGTGTTTGTTATTCATGCATGTCAATTAATCCCCCCCCCCAAAAAAACCTTCTCCAGTCAGCCATATTACACCTGTGTTGATGGACCCACTTTGTTTTGAAGCCATGAAAATTGCTCACAGCTGCCGAAGACTTAACCTACAGATCAGCATGTGTTTACTGTGGATGTAACCACCCCCACGCAGACGCCTTTCAGACCGAGGTTACAGATCTTCCTTCAGCAGTTTCAGCTAAGAACAGTTTCCACATTCCACCACTGAACAGATGATTACTTCAATTTAATGCAAGAGACTTAAAACTGTAATGACATTCGTGCTCAAGTCTCTTTTAAGACACTCAGAGCTGCACGACTTCCTACTTCGTTCACACGGCTGTAGAAGAGAAATCCTTTCTAATCGTGTCACCTAGATGAGTCTCTTTCAAAGTGTCTTCCTCTTGCCGTCTGATGGAGTTAAATCTAAATTGCAGTTTCATATGGAGATTTCTGTAAAGATAACTGAATGTCTGAATTTAGTTCAATTTTATTTGAGTAGTGATGTCTTTTAACGATGGGCATTGTCTCAAATCAGCTTTCCAGTCATTCAGGGTATATATTTTAAATGTATAAATTTATCCCTTACAAGCAAGCCAAAGGAGACGATGGCAGAAAAGGAAAAACTCCCTGACAGATGATGACATGAGGAAGAAGGAACCAGACTCAAAAGGGGAACCTCATCCTCATCTTTGTGACACCAGAGAGTGATTACAAATCATTTCCTTTCTATAACTGTGTGCTACATGGTCTAAAAGTGCAAGCAGAAAAATTCATTCTAGTTTTTATAGTCTGTTCAGTTCACTTGAGTGCAAAACTCTTCGTGGAAACTTGCAGTCCATCTTCAAAGCCATCTTCATGGTTTCTAAGTGCTACCATCCTCAGTAATCGCATGTATCTCCAGGCTGTCCATGTGGGTCATCCTGAGCAGCAGGAAGTGCTTTCCAAGTGATGAGAACTTCAAGCATCAAGATGGATCAGAAAGGGGCTGGAGAGCAGAAGGTGTCAGGATCAGTGGGATCTCAGGAGAAGATGGTGTAGAAAGTGCTGTAGTTACTGAATAAAAGTCTTCTCTTATGTTAGGCTGAAGAAAACATTTGAAAACAAAAACATTTGCCTTGAAAAAAGTCTTGATGAACCTAAAGCTCAGACACGGAATCTTCTCGTCGAGGGTTCAAAACAGGGTTTTCCAAACATTTCAGAAATTCATGAATTATTCGCGCTCTTTTAAGCACATGAGGACTGACCAAATGAGGGTCGTAATTATTAAAGTTGGATATATTTAACTTGTCTCTCAGGCGTTACCTGATGCCAGTGTTATAGTCCAAATTCATTTCTTAGACATCTATTCTACCCAGGAGACTTACTTGGATTTACAGTTTTGCACTGAATGACCAGACTTGCATTTCTGGGCATTATAGTAAATATTCCCACACTCTAATTCACATCTGTAAATCTGTAAACGCTCTCAGACCCGATGTGTAACTCAAGTCTCAGGCTCGGCCGCAGTAGATGCGCTGGATTTTGCCTTAATAAGGAAACAGCCACAGATGAATGTTAGTTACTTCCTGAAAAGCATAATTTGTCCCAACTTTTGTTCCTCTTTGATTTACGGCTCTATTTTGGGTCCGATTTCTGGTGTAAGTCCTGGATTTTTTATATTGACCATGTTTCTCTAAAAACTGACCTGGGAATTGATTCGGGGAGTTAATCAGACTCAGATGGCAGGAGGTGGGAGGTGAGCGGGATGAGGAGAGAGTAAATTAGATGAGGACACTCCCGCTTACTCACACTGCTTTTTCCCAATTCACTTATATATCCCTGACCTTTGGTTTTCATTATCGCGAGCTCGGTGTTCGGATTACATGAAAGTGAGATTGCATGCAGTTGCGTATGAGGATCGTCTGGAGCTCAGTAAATCTGGCCTTCTAGGAATTGCAGATTTTAGGGTTTTTATTAGGGTTTTTTTTTAAGATGGTTGACCAAGATATCATATGACGGTTCCCAAAGACACACTGTATTAATCACATTATACAGGTTTGCTGACAAAATGCCAGCAATACAGTTGTACTAATTTACTGAAAGCAAAAACGGTTTCTATCTTCAAAGTAAATGTTGATATCAAACCCATTTCTGCTCTCTGAGACGCCCCAAGTGTTTGTACATAAGCTACTAAAATATGAAGATGTTTATCTTCATCCAGTAAAATTCTGTGTAAGGTTATCTAACATCTCACACTGAAAGCCAACAGACTCATTCAATATCAGAATCATCATTCATTTATTTATACTGATAGAAAACATCCGGTAAGTTGATTTCCTATTTTCCGACAGACTGGAACACCAGTGTACTGGTTAAAAGGGTTGAATAACGTTTAGTATAAGCAATGAAACCACGTTTTGATGAGAAACATAATATTTTTATGTAAAATAATTTTTCTTAAGTTCGATTGACACATATTTTGTTTTTCTTTCAGATCAGATCATTTAAGACAGTATATATTAAAGCTCATTCTGCTGAGTAAACAAAGGTGTATTTATTTATTTATTTATTTATTTATTTATTTATTTTATATATTTATTTTATTAATATATATATTTTAAATTTGTTTTATATATTTATTATTTTTATTTTTTATTAAATTTCATATATTTATATTTATTTTATTTTATGTATTTATTTACTTATACTACTGACATTTTACATTTCATGGTTGATGCACCATAGGCATACCGACCTTTTTTTTTTTTTTTTAATACCACCATTAGGAGTATCTGGGTTTGAGGGTTTGGAGTTAAATGATTGAAACGCATCACTGCTCTGAAGCCCCGGAAGCCCTATTACATCCCATTATTTGGAGTGTGTGACTGTGTCCTGGTGCTTTGGCTCATATGTAGGCAGTGAGAGGCTAATTTAGACAGCATGGCGAGGTTCAGCACCGGATTGCATTATACTGTCTCTGGGGTGATCAGGTGTGTTTACCTCTACAGCCCTATTTACTTAATCAAAGCTATGTGTGTGCGTGTACACGAGAGAGAAAAGAGCAGTACATCAGCATATTCTATATTCATTACAGGATATGTGCATGTCGTCATCCGTAAGGCAGAAAGTAAATCTGTTTCTTCATATTAATTCCACGCAACATGCCGCTTCCAAATACATCCATTTTTTTCCCCTAATGCATGCTTCCCAGAGGCTCAAACAAATTATATTTAGCTCACGGCACAGCAGGTTGGTTGTAATTGGTTGTAATTTTAGTAATCCATCCAGTTATGTCATGAACGCTTCAAAACACGATGGCTATCCCTGTGTCCGCCATCTCATGCTCCCAAATCGGTTCATGGGAACATTTACGAAGGGTGAGGGTTCAGTCCAGGCACCTTTTCTTTTTTGATTTCACAGGAAATGTGACTGACTTTGTACTTAAAACAGTTTGGAAATCTTCGTGTGGTGATTTTTATGTGCTAAAAGTGCAGAGAGAAATTTTTTCAACAATGTTGTTCTTGAGAGAAATTTTAATGTCAGGAAATGGCCCTGATTATTTTTTAAACTCTAACCAGAGAGAATAAATTACATCTGTGTTGGCTGTCATATTTTAAAATACGACACTTTACCTAGAGGCCAAAAAAAGAAAATTTATCTCCTGTCTCCATGTTGAGTATTGAACGTCTTTGTCACGTCTCCCTCCACAATGGTTAATATGAAGCTCATATGAAAGCAGACACTCAGAAATGCAAGAATTTGTCGTGTTTCAGAAGTGTTTCTGTTTTTATCTAGCCTACTAGGGGTGATATATTCATAGAAAAGATAGATGAAGTTTACTATAAACAAACAAATCATGTTTTGATGAGAAACATAATATTTTGATGTAATAATTTTTTTTGCCTGAGCAAATATTCTCTTTTTCAGTTCAGATCATTTAAAACAGTATATATTAAAGCTCATTTTGACTAATCTAGTAGAGTATTCCGATTGAAAATATCCCGTAGGTTGATAAAATATGAACTAGTTAGCCTAAAAGCTCTGGTCCCTTATTAAGAGTCCCTTAATTAAAGTAAAAGTACATTTACTCTAATCACTGTTCACATGCAGAAATGATTCTAACACTAGAGCGGTAAGAATTAATCCATTACTACACACGGTTAGCTTTAAAATCATTGGCTTTTGTTTCTCTACTCAGGACATTAAGCATTGAGTTAAGCTTTGAGTACGTCTTATATATACACAAAGTGTGGAAGTGTGAAAGTAAACGTACAAGAAAGATTTGTGAAAGAAAATGAAGCCTCAGATTTTAGTTTCTGACAGAAAATTAGCATGAAAACGTTCGCTAATTCAAAGCTTTATTGCTAAACTAACAACTGTTAGCTAGCATGATGGTTGAGCAGCCTGACTGTAAAAACTAGTTGAGTGAGATGTGGCGAAGGAAAAACTCTTCACTCGTTCTTTAATTGAGAAATATTTTTTTTTTAAAAACTAGGCTTTGTACTTTGTTTCCTCGCATCTCTGCTGTTTACTGTAGTGATGTAGCGACGCTTGGAATATAACACCGTGAGCTGGACAGCTGATAGGAAGATGTATTATTTTGCAGTGTGTCATGCTGGTCGTTGATTCAGCGTGTTAATATCGCTATTACGACTGCAGTAAGGCTGATTTGTGTAAACATGAAAGCAGATGACTCAGAGAGAAGGATGTATGAGTATTTTGCCCTCAGCTGCTTTTTTCTCAGCACGTATCTGGTTGTAGTGCAGGTTTAGGGTAAATTCAAAACAACTTTCAGACAGTTTTCATCTTCCTATTAGCATGACTGGGAAAAATACAGATCACAGCGTTTCCATAGAGACGGAGAACGTTGGAGTGATTGTATCAGGGCTGAGAGGTGGAGGATATCACCAGAACTGTGTCCTGATTGTTTATGGTGTTCTGGCACTATTAGTGTAAACACACACATATGCATACACTTGCTGTCCATTTTATTAGGAAGACCTGCTCATTCATACAGTTATCTAATCAGCTCATTATATGGCAGCAGCACAATGTATGCCTTGCAGATTCAGCTCAAGAGCCACAGGTGAGGTTCACATGAAACATCAGAATGAAGAACAGTGTGACGTCAGTCAGTGTGACTTAGAATGAACAACATCCAGTGATCCAGTGGCCAGAGAGGTTCAGGAACATGGTGGTATACAAGCATGCAGCATGCCAACATGCAAAGATACGTGACATCACTGATGATGATGATGACAGCGATGACAAGGAAGAGGAGGAAGTCTATGATAAAATTTATGTGTTATATGATGATGATGACGAAGAGGAGGAGGAGGATGGATTTGATGAAAATGCTGATGAAAAGAAGTTATATGATGATGGTGATGATGAGAAGGAGGAGGAGGAGTTATATAATGTTGGTGGAGATGCTGATAATGAAAGAGAAGGAGGAAGGCTATAATAAAATTGATGTTATATGATGATGATGATGATGATGATAAGGAAGAGGAGGAGGAGGGCTATGATGAAAATGATGATGAAGAGGAGTTATATAATGATGATGATGATGACAATGAGGAAGAGGAGGTGGAAGGCAATGATAAAATGATGAAGGGGGCTTATATGATGAGGAGGAGGAGGAATAGGAGGAGGAAGGCTATGATAAAGAGTTATGATGATGATGTTGATGGTGATGATGATGAAGAAGAGGAGGAGAAAGGCTATGATTAAAATCATGATGAAGAGGAATTATATAATGATGGTGATAATGAGGATGCTGGTGATGAGGAAGAGGAGGATGGCTATAATAAAAATGATGTAGAGGAATTATATGATGATGAGGATGACAATGAGGAAAAGGAGGAGGAAGGATATGATAAAAATGATAATGAAGAGGAGGTATATGATGATGATAATGATGATAAGGAAGAGGAGGTATATGATGATAATGATGATGATAAGGAAGAGGAGGATGGCTATGATGAAAATGACGATGAAGAGGGGTTTTATGATGATGATGATGATGATGATGATGAAGGCTCTTTGTGTCTGTCACTTTCAGTGAATAAGGAAATGAAACTGTTAAGTAAGAGGCGTGATATATTTAGATATATAAACTGTAGTTAATCACGCCTCCTGCTGCAGATTGGCATGTTTACTGCTGTGATTTTCCTCACAAAAACATATTATTAATTACCTGCTGGTGCTGGTCCACAATGCCTTGACCTCCTGTGACACTAACTGTAGGACACAAGGGAAACTTTCACACAGGATATAACACAAACACTCACAAGACACACAAAAAAATCACCTACATTTAATCCATGATTGAAAATGAAGATGCTTTTCATCTCACCACAGATGCATAAGATGTTATTTGGATCACCTTAGCCTTCCTTCCTGCTCTCTCATGGATAAACCGTTTCCACTCACAGATGTTTTCTGTTTTCTGCACCATCCCCTATTGTGCATGATCACTCCCAATCAATCCCAAGAGCTCTGAAATATTAAATATATAATATATAACCAGCTCATATGACACCAAGACACCAACATCCATTCCACATTTAAAGTCACAGAGATGACATCTTACAGTAAATATAACAAATTATCAAGAGCTCTCGAAATCCTACTCAGGGTGCCAATCATTCTGCAGCTGCTTGAAGCATCCTAGTTGATGTGGAATTGGTCACGTGTATATTTTCTTCAAAACAAACTTAATGAGGAGACGTTAGAGCTGGAGAGAGACGTGAGGAATTTCTGGTGTGTGTCAAAGTACTTTTTTCTTCATCATCTGTTCACAGAAATCAGAGTTTTCTTTTCCCTTGATATCTTGTTCCACAAATTTCTTTGGTAGGTGCACATTTTCAACATCTTGTAGCATGTTTAATGGGACGTGCAGAACCTGTAGATAGCAGCTCCTAATTAGTACAAATGGAATATTTAGGACGTGCTTCAGTCCCAGAATCGTCATCAGGTATCTTCACAGATGGCAAAGTGCTGGTTGGGTTAAGAGTAAGTAACCAGTGGCCCAGTGCAAACTCTTTGTAGACACACACACACACTTATCTACCTGATTTATACTGTGTGATAAGGTTGAGTGTGACGTCTGTGTGTAAGAGAGAGAGAGAGAGAGAGGATGAAATGACAGACAAACACACCTGCAGTTTCGGTCACTTCCAATAAACAGGGCCATCTGTTGCCCTTTGGCCACCCAAATAGCGATGATGTTAATCAGACCTTGGTGAGCCGTGTAAGCTTTACTGGAAATGAGCGTCTGCTATTTTAGCAGCTTCCTGCCTCCACCCCTGAGATAAAGATACTTAAGGTGATGAGTCAAAGGAGGTTTATTAGTGTACCATCCATACCGTTATTATTATAAGCCTTCAAGTTCTGATCAGCTTTAAAAACAAGCTGTTGTTATCAAGATCTGTCAGCTCTGGAGAACGTTTAAAACTGATTTGTAACCAGATTTTTTCACCAATCTGACCTTCGTTTAATAATAAACACAGCCATGGAGTGTATAACATTATAGCGCAGCGCTGTCGAATTCTCGATTCTGATTGGTCGAAAGGTGTTGAATAATTTTGTGAAATGTATCGCAGCAGGATGTGAATAGACGTCTTTATACCACAGTGCTGTCGCATTCTCGATTCTGATTGGTCGACTGAATTATTACAGGTTTATAAGAATGAGGAAATGCTTATTGAACATCTCTGCATCAGATCGTCGTTCTGGTCAAAGATAACGTGATAGGTTTCTGCGTAGCATGATAACGTGTTCGTTTTTGTTAAACCTCAACAAGAACATTAGCGATAACAGAAATGGACGTTCGCCAACATTAAATGTCGAAAACACATCATTCCTGGAAAAACAAAGAAGACAATGTGATTTCAGATCACGTGAATATTGACGTATACACTTCAGCACTGATTGGAAAGAGTGTCAGAAGTAATCTTGCTCCTGATTGTTGAATCAGAAGAGAAGAGTTTGAATCACCGCAGTCATCAATCACAGTCAGGAGACTAAAGAGCGAAATGAATGGTGAATGGTGGGCGGAGCATCGTCTTTCTGCCCTGTCAATCACAGCAGCGCTTTATAGATGTTTCGTTGGTAGATGCATCGTTCTTTGCTCGTTGTTTAAGGATTTTTCTTTTTTGTTACTTTCAGTTTGATTGTCAAATATAACTTGGTGTTGATTTAGCATTAGGATTTACTCGCTTAATTACTAATCTACATGTAAGTCATATAGATCGACTGTGGAATTATTATAGTAATTGCCATGAAAAAACATGTTCTCAGACTTTTTACCTCATCTTATTTGGACTATTTTACCTGTAATCATTGTGTTTCTTCTGGCGGCACACACTCAGAGCCTTAGATTGGGAGATTTATCAAATCTAGTTGCAGTTTTGTGTGGTGTTAATGCAAGAAATCTAGTCCAAATCTGGCAGAAAGTATTAAATTAGATTTCAACAAACAGGATTTGGATAAATACTTCTTCAGAGCAGTGTTTCATAGCCTTGGGGAAAAAGTCGTGCTAATCCTGAGTCTAAATTACAAGTGTGAAGCGTTCCTATACCCGGGTCAAAGCCAGGGTTTTGAAGAATAATATCCCAGGGTTATTTCCTCTTGAAGGCACTTTAGCATGATTTTCACCTACCAAACTGCATAACTAACAACATCTACCTCAGGTAATCAGGTCTTATTAAGAATCCCACATACTGTAGAGCTGTGTTAGATTTGAGACTTGTTGCACTGAAAGGAACCCGACGTCTTCGTCGTGATGAAGTAGGAAAGCCGAGAAAATAAGTCACCTTCTCTGTATCCATTTGTCAGCAAAGGAACAGTGTGAAGCAATTTATTTCGGAGGAGGCTGCCACTTTGACTCAAGTACACATTTTCAGAGTGCACGCTTCACAGAGCTGCCCACCTCCCGTGTTTAATTAAACCAAAGCCTCTATTTTCCTTGCTTTCCCGTAAACGGCTCTGCAGATCATTAATTCTTGCAGCTTGACCGTGGGCAGCTGTTCAGTTCACCCAGAGAGAGAGAGAGAGAGAGAGAGAGAGTACAAGAGTCTAGCTCTCTTGCTGTGTTCCACATCTACACATATGATCGTTTACTCTGAAGCCTCCCGTTCGATCGTCAGCAAGATTCATAACTGCTGAAGGACCACCGAAAGTGCACAAATCATTTTATTTTCTGCGACTCGAACCTGCTTCGATAAATTTAGATGCTGAGGTAGAACTCCCTGGCAGCAGGGGAATAACGCTCCCAAGTTCACGTTCCCATGAGTGGGTTGTCTTTGGAAACAGTTCACAGCCTAAGATGGCAAAGCCCAGACAATGACAATGAAACTCGCTAAAATAGATTTGAAGACTCCTCCACATGAAGCCATTATTCATTAATCTACTAAACAGGCATTTTTTAAAATACGGATGGATGACTTGCTGGGCAAAAACAACAGGTTCCAGGAAGGTTGAAAGCCTGGGAACTTACTTTAGGGAGGATGGGTTGGTGTGACATAATATATTGCTTGGTATTTAAAATCTCTGGGATGAATTACCAATATTTTGGAAAAGAGGGTGTGTTTTTATGTTTTAAAATGGTGTATATTAATGAATTCTATCCCAGAGCGTTGATCCATCCACCCAGTTTCTGTATTGCTTATCCTACACAGAGTTTAAGGGAACCTGGAGTCTATCCCACAACCAATCACAGGACACTCACTCACACACTACAGACAATTTAGAGATGCCAATCAGCGAATCAGCCAACAAGGACTGAAAGAAGAAACCATAGAACCCAGAGGAAAGCATGGAAAGAACATGCAAACACTACACACACACAGGGTTGAAGGTTCCTGCCTCTTAGGAACCTTCAACCCTGTGTGTGTGAGGCAAGATTGTTTATAACTAAGACACCATGCCCACTAACAGTGTTGATGAAATCTCAGTTCTGATTGGACAGAGCTCTAGTGACTGGGGGATGTGGTAGCTTAAGGTGTTGGACTGCTGATCGGAAGGTTGTAAGTTCAAACCCTCTGGTCCTCTTAACCCCTAAATTGCTCGGTTGTATAAAATGAGATAAAATGTAAGTTGCTCTGGATAAGGACATCTACCAAATGTTGTGGAAAAAATGATGCAAGTTAAGGATTGTGGACGTTCCACAATATTAAACGTTACTCCAATGAATACAGACTAGAAATTTGTTGCTTAAACAAATGAATTCAACTCAATTCAAAGGTTATTTGTATAGCTCACTTTTAACAATGAACATTGTCTCAAAGCAGCTTTACGGAACATAAGAAGCAAAAAAGTCCTAGATGTTAGACCAAATCATCCCTAGTGAGCAAGCCTGAGGTGACTGTGGCGAGGAAAAACTCCCTTAGATGGGATGAGGAAGAAACTTGAGAGAAACCCGACTCAAAAGGGAACCTCATCCTCATCTGGGTGACACCTGGAGAGTGTGAGTATGAATTATTATAAGCACCGGAGAGTGTGATTATGAACAATATAATTTCTGCAGTCATGTACAGTCAGTTGTGTGATGCAGATACAGCATATGCAGAATGTTAGTATGTGTATTAATTAGGAGGGTAAAGAACTTAAGAATGTAATGGCAGGTTGTTGATGTTGTATAAGAGGAATAAAACCTTGCTGTTATGGGAAAAGACTTCATTACAAGTTAGCGGTAACTCCGTTGAGTAACAGCATGCTGTGAAATTAATATAATCAAAGTGGAAGCTATAGAAGCAGCAGTTCCTCTTTCCTATGTCATTCGTTGTAGCTGATTCCTACAAAGCTTTGCAATCCCGTTGCAGGGAAAAACGTCTAGATTTACACTCAGGTAACACAATGTGATGAAAATGCTCTGGCAGCATGAAATGAAAACAGCATCAGGCAAAGCGCCGGGTGCCAATTTGGCTGTCATTCACATCGAAACCTGTTTATGCTCCTCCTATTTTTTTTTTTGCAAAACATCAGAAACCTGCATTTGAAGAAATGTCAATCTTGATTGCTGTTTAACTGTAAAGACTGTAATGAGTCTGAAATAGATTGAGAGATGCAGGGTTCGAGTTACCAGCAATTACAACATTTTAGTAAGACCTAGTGCTTAGTGCTTACTTTGGTTTATATCAACTAATCATAGCCGAGTTTTATTGGTGATTGTAGTAGATCCTTCGTCTCTTATCCACAGGTTTGGATTGGCAAAGCTGTAACACACACACACACACACACATCCATTACAGCTCAGCTCAGCTCTCGCGTTCGCCGTCAGTTTTAATGAGCTTGTCAGACTCTTATTAATTGCATATGATTACATCTTAATTGTGGCTTTGATTGTGTGATGGCTGGAAATAGATAATAGTCTCTAATAGCCTCTAATTTGTCTGGCAGAGACAGTATGCGGATTAATATGAAGTATAGAATATACCTCTTTATACTCGGCCATTCTCTGCCTGCAGAATAATAGCAGAATTCTCTCTTAGCTCTATATCCCTTATGTAACAACTACTCAATTATATAATCAGTTACGCAATATATTAGGATATTGAACACTCAGGGTATTGTGCACACCTCGGTGTATGAAGAGGCTGCGTGGGTAGAGTTTATACCCCATTTGGAAGACAGTTATTCTCTAATGTGACATTTATTTATTTTTTGACAGATTTGACAGGAACACTGTATACATCCTTCCTGTACCAGTGTCCTGTTAACCAGACAAGAGTATGTATTTAAAAACAAAGACAGCAGGCAGAATTGCTCCTCTGACTACACACGTCTTCTACCAATGTGTTGCTCTCGGTTTATTTTCTGTCCCAGATGGCTTAATTTTTCCCAGAAATGTAATTTGTTCCTGTTTGGCTGTGTTAATGTTCAGCATTGAATGTCTTTGTCATGTCTCGCTCCACAGTGGAGGTTAATATGAAGCTCATATTAAAGTAGACACTCAGAGATTTAAGAATTCGTAGTGTTTAAGAAGTTTTTTTCCTAGCCTGCTAGAGGCAATATATGATATTCAGAGAGGGTTAAGGGGCTTGCTCAACAGTGTTAGCTTCGCAGTGGTGGAGCTTGAACTTCCAAACTTCTGATCAGAAATTATTGAGCCACCATCTGTGTATCTGTGATACTGAGCATGTTACGCTAGACATAATATCAGCTATGACATTGATACTCCAAACAAATGTTGATTATTTTCTGTGCCTTTTATGTTCAATGGGAATCTGTTCAGGATGTACACGGATGAGGAAGTCAGATTATGTCAGATGTTTTGCCCCACCCTAGGCTGCCACATCGAGAAAGCAATTGGGGTGTCCAATCTTATCCGGAAAGGTCCGGTGTAGGTGCAGGTTTGTATTCCAATCTAGCAGAAGCTACACCTGATTCCACCTGTTTAATCAGGTCATCTTGACTTTCAGTAGACTCAGATGTTGCTTCTGTGCTGTTGGAATGAAAACCTGCACCCACACCGGCCATTTCCAGATAAAACCAGACTCCCCCGGTCTAACCTGACCACCCTATTTTAAAAGCCGGACCACACCAGGTTCTGGAAACTGGGCTCTTGATAAGCTGTGCATGAGAAAAGGCTAGTGATGGAACTCATTGTTGCATGATTAAAGGTTGAACAATTTCACACATGGATAGCACAAGTGCCTGTGCTACGTACCGCCGTCACAAGGCTTCAGCTCATTGTTGGCTATTTTTAGAGCCGAAATCCCGAAACCAGCAGGAACCACAAGCAAGCAGATGAACAATTGAACAATCGGAAAACACTAGGTCTTCCGAGCAGGAAAAGTTCCCTGAACCGTGAAAAAAAAAAAGAATCAATTCACCAGCTAGGATTCTGTGTAAGTGACGTGAAGGTTGTGAGAAATTCCCCGGGCTGTCAGACACGACTACGGCTTTGACCTATCAAGCCAATTAAAGCCCCAACGTACAGATGTGTTTCTAAGTGTCTCCCCTCGCCTTTAGACGTCTTCCACTGGGGTATTATAAAGGTCATGGCTGAGGCGAGCCTGTCACCGCGCTCTGTAGCAGTCGGGCTCAGATTATTGAAGGGTACCGAGGACCTGCGATGATTTCTCAACTGAAGAGACAGCAATTAACACAGCAGATTTATGGCAAGGGTAAAATGTGAGAAAAAGAAAATGCTTCAGAAAAGACCAAAAGCCTTGCTGTATTACTGTGTGGGATATTTTGGGTTGCCAGATTGGGTGCTAATTATAACATAAATAAGTGCATATATAACCCATTCTCTTTTTAAGGGGTGTGTGTGTGTGTTTTAGTTTTAGTGTGTTAGACTTTTGCCTGCTTTTTAAAATAAAAGTCCAGATATTACAATGACATATGTATATTAGCATTTAGTCTCAAACAGAAAGTAGATATAGATTTGTAATTTATTTATCATTTCTCGGCCAAACTGATAATGATATATATAATATTTTATTTCATACTAATGATCTTAACATCTCAGGGAGTTTTTCCTTACCACTGTCAACTCTGGATTGCTCATTAGAGATAAATTAATCTAAAAATTGTAAGAATAACTAAAAAAATCTAATAAGCTGATATAAATATCTTTTTTAAATATTTTGTGGTCCAAGATAAACTAAAGTAAAAAGTATCAGTATCAGTTTAATCCCGAAGTCCCCAGGAGCTCGGGGTGTATAAATAAGAGTTTACACACACATAAATCTCCCTGGAGGGAAAGAAAAAAACCGACTCATAAACAAACTAAAAACGTGTGTCAAAGATACAAGAAATGTATTTATTTAACAGTCACTTAAGCTTTTGGAGTCCTTTTTATTGCTTAGTTACAGAGCTACTAAGCAGGAACATTTTTTTCCGTATTTAAGTTGTCTAAGTAAAGCCCGTAAGCAGCAGCACAGTAAATCAGCTGGTGCATGGATGAAATCTGCTTTTATATGCTTGAGCTTAAATAGATGACTTTAGTTTTTTTTCACGGAAGCAGGTGCAGCCTACGCGTTGTGTTTGCCAGATGGAGCGCCTCGCTGATCAATTATTTACGAAATAACTGCGCAGTAATGGGTGCTTTCAGAACCACACTTGAACAGAGGAGATAAAAGCGGGTGACAGGATGTGTGACGAGGAAAAGAGTGAGTGAGTGAGAGAGAGAGAGAGAGAGAGATGGACAGGAAATGAAACAGAAAAGAAAATGAGCTTGAATGAGAGGACATTGTTTTATCTCTTTATATTGTACATATCATTATTTCTTGAAATAAAAAGGTCATTTTCTTCAACTTTATAGCTAGAGACAATGGAGGCTGGTCATGATCTCCAGTGGGCTGAAATACTGTAATATGTATACATATATGCACCAGCTGATTTATGTGGTGATGTTAAGAGTGATGTAGGGGAAACTGCATACAATGCATCACAGGCAACAAGAAAGAAGAAAGAAAAGAGTAGAGTAAAGCAGTGTAGTGCAGAATACAGTAGAGAAGTTTAGAGTACAGTAGAGGAACTAGTGTAGAGTAGTGTAAAGTCCAGTAGAGTACTGTTGAGTAGAGAAGAATAGAGCAGTGTAGAGTAGTGCAAAGGAGAGCAGAACAGTGTAGAGTTAAGTCATGACGATTCCAGTGGATTAAAGTAGTATAGAGTATTGTAGAATAGAGTAATGAAGAGTAGAGCAGAATGGAGTAGAGTAAAAGGGTGTAGTGTTGAGCAGAGTAAAGTAGAGTGAAGTGGAGTAGAGTAAAATGATGTTGTGTAGTGCAGAGTAGAGTAGAATAGTGTAGAGTAAAGTAGATAGGGTAGAGTAGAGTAGAATGGAATAGGGTAGGGTAGAGTAGAATGGAATAGGGTAGGGTAGAGTAGAATGGAGTAGAGTAAAATGGAATAGGGTAAGGTAGAGTAGAATGGAATAGGGTAGGGTAGAGTAGAATGGAGTAGAGTAAAATGGAATAGGGTAAGGTAGAGTAGAATGGAATAGGGTAGGGTAGAGTAGAATGGAGTAGAGTAGAATGGAATAGGGTAAGGTAGAGTAGAATGGAATAGGGTAGGGTAGAGTAGAGTAAAATGGAACAGGGTAAGGTAGAGTAGAATGGAGTAGAGTAGAATGGAATAGGGTAAGGTAGAGTAGAATGGAGTAGAGTAGAATGGAATAGGGTAGGGTAAAGTAGAGTAAAATGGAATATGGTATGGTAGAGTAGAATGGAGTAGAGTAAAGTAAAGTAGAATGGAGTAGAGTAAAGTAAAGTAGAATAGAGTAGAGTAAAGTAGAATGGAGTAGAGTAGAGTAAAGTAGAATGGAGTAGAGTAAAGTAGAATGGAGTAGAGTAAAGTAGAATGGAGTAGAGTAAAGTAGAATAGAGTAGAGTAAAGTAGAATGGAGTAGAGTAAAGTAGAATGGAGTAGAGTAAAGTAGAATAGAGTAGAGTAAAGTAGAATGGAGTAGAGTAGAGTAAAGTAGAATGGAGTAGAGTAGAGTAGAGTAAAGTAGAATGGAGTAGAGTAGAGTAAAGTAGAATGGAGTAGAGTAAAGTAGAATGGAGTAGAGTAAAGTAGAATGGAGTAGAGTACAGTAAAGTAGAATGGAGTAGAGTACAGTAAAGTAGAATGGAGTAGAGTACAGTAAAGTAGAATGGAGTAGAGTACAGTAAAGTAGAATGGAGTAGAGTAGAGTAAAGTAGAATGGAGTAGAGTAAAGTAGAATGGAGTAGAGTAGAGTAAAGTAGAATGGAGTAGAGTAGAGTAAAGTAGAATGGAGTAAAGTAGAATGGAGTAGAGTAAAGTAGAATGGAGTAGAGTAAAGTAGAATGGAGTAAAGTAGAATGGAGTAGAGTAAAGTAGAATGGAGTAAAGTAGAATGGAGTAGAGTAAAGTAGAATGGAGTAGAGTAAAGTAGAATGGAGTAGAGTAAAGTAGAATGGAGTAAAGTAGAATGGAGTAGAGTAAAGTAGAATGGAGTAGAATGGAGTAAAGTAGAATGGAGTAGAGTACAGTAAAGTAGAATGGAGTAGAGTAAAGTAGAATGGAGTAGAGTAGAATTGTGTAAAGTAGAGTGGAATTGAGTAGAGTATAGTAGAGTTATGTAGACTAGAGTAGAATGAGATGTGGTAGAGAAGAGTGGAGTAGTGTAGAGTAGAGCGGAATGGTATAGAGTACAGTAGAGTAAAGTAGACAGTGTAGAATAGAGTAGAATTGTGAAGACTAAAGTAGAGTAGAATAGTGTAGAGTGGTGTAGAGTAGAGTGGTGTGTAATAGAGAACTTTATTCTTTATTATGGGGAAATTTAGTGTCACAGGAGATACAACACCAGAGTAAGAGGGAGAACGGGGACTTAACCCAAAACTGACCATAAACTCACAAAATACTGAAACACAGAACAGAGAAGAAAGAGTGAATAAACATGTACACAACTCTCAGTTTATCTCCAGACTGAGGGAGAGATTTCTGTACACATCAACTGTACATTAGATGTGTATGAAGAGGGCCTGTGCTAGTGTGTGTTTATAATAAATGTAGAGTGGTCATAATTAAAGTTATAACTAAATAAAAGTGTGAGTTTGTGTAAGAATGTGCAGTGATACTGTGTAAAATTCTGTTGTCCAACATCAGCTTTTCCAACAGGGTGTCCAGTTTGCAGCCTTATGCTGTTTTCTCATGCCCTGTCTTTATCAAATAACAAGCTCTGTTAAGGAGACAGTCAGTTTATTTATTTTTTTAATTATTATTATTGTTTTAAAAAAATGTAGAAAGTATGATGTAGTCCTTCTCAATAACATACGTAACACCTGCTGTTGTTTCTGTAAGTGCTGGTGGTTCTCCAGGATCTGGATTTTAGGATGCAGTCAGGTTCACATGTTGGAAGAGTAAACTATGTATCTCGTGTCTCTTAAGTGGCAGATAGGAAAGATTCCTGAAACGATTTTAATAAAAAAAAAAGAGAGAGAAAGGAGAACCAGCAGCCTGATGAACACACTGTCGAGACCTTGCTTCTTTGGTTTGTCAGTAATTAGGAAGTGCAAAGAGAGAGAGAAAGAACAGGATGGAAAGGTCAAAGGCAAAAACCTCGTCTATTAAGGTCCTCCACAGTCGTTTAAATTGCAGAAGTCTATAATCACCACACTTCTGGGAAAAAATCTCTGACATGGTGAAATTTTCTCTGACATTTTCCGCTCTGTATATATATATATATATATATATATATATGAAGTTCTGGAAACTGCAGGCTTTCCTGTACTGAAAGCTTTTCCAAGTACATCAGCTGCAAGTTAAAAAGTTAAGTTAAGAAATAAAACAGGATGGAGTTATAGGAAAATAATCAGCAATACTTTCACAACCTTGAAGTGTTGACAATTTACCAACTATTACATTTTTTGGCACCTCTAGTGTGGAGGGTTCGATTCCCATCTCCACCCTGTGTGGGTGGAGTTTGCATGTTCCTTTGCTTCAAGGGTTTCATCTGGGTTCTCTGGTTTCCTTCGCTAGTCCAAAGACATGCGTCTCGTGTCTCTAAATTGTCCGTATTGTGTGAATATGTGGGATTGATTTTGTGTGAAGGAGTGTCCCCCTCCTGGGATAGACTCCCAGTTCCCTGTGACCCTGTGTGTTACAGAAATTGGATGGATGGATGGATGGATGGGGGGGATGGATTATTCAATGAATGGATGGATGGATGTATGGATGGATGGGGGGATGGATGATTCAATGAATGAATGGAATAGATAGACGGATGGATGGATGGATGGATGGATGGGTGGATGGATGGATGGATGAATGGAATGGATAGACTGATGGATGGATGGATGGATTAACGGATGATTCAATAAATGAATGAAATGGATGGAAGGATAGATGGATAAATGGATGGATGGGTCGATGAATAGTTGGATGAATGGATGGACGGATGGATGGATGAACAACGTAGTAGTTGTAGTTTTTATCCAATAATAAGTACATTAAATGTTATGCAAAATGATTTAATTGCCATTAACTCTTATCTTATAGGAGCTATAAACATCCATTCCATCACCTCACTTTATTCTCTCATTTTTGTTAATAAGACAAAAAAAACCACTTGTTTCTATGTTACCAAGGAACCATAAAGCACACATGTCTCTATTATGCAAGGTTGTGTTTCATTTACCTCATTTTTTCCAATCTCTACAAATGAACTTCAATAAAGTGCCCAGTGTTTAAACCAGTGTCTTCTCTTCTTCCAGTGGTGTACGTTTGCTGTAAGCTGCAGACGTTCAGGAAGCTGATGGTGCAGTTTAGGAAGCAGCAGCTTCCCCAGGAGGAGTACGTCTTCTTCTTCATTGATCTGTTTGGAGAGAGCGTGCAGAGACGTCCGGCTAAGCCTTGGGTTCAAGGAGATGCAGACGATCACATTGCCAAGGAAGCCTTTAAAGTGAGTCAGCTTTTAATGTCTGGATTATAGCGCTCCTTTCATGTGCGCTGCAAACAAAGGATGTCTGGTCCACTGAAGTTTAGCTTTCTTAATCCTCGTCTGAGTGAAGAAACGAATCGTCCCGCTGCAGCCATAATTATTTTCTGTGTTATTTCTTTACAATACACTCATCATGAACTACAGAAGTTAAACAGAATATAATCTCTGAATGTAAAAAATTTGCCCTTTATTATTTATTAATTCTAATTCCCAATGATTAAAAGAAATGCCAACCTTTGTTTAGCAATTAACAAGCTCTGAGCCGATGCAAATTATAATAGGTTCCACCCCAGGGAACTGTACTGCACATTCAGCGGTGTACACGTGGCTAAGATGGAGCTGGAACGCTGCTGGGAGGCTTAGTCTTCAGATTTAAAATGTTAATAAAGTCATACTGAGCATGACATGAAGATTTGCATTTGGTGACCTTTTTCCAGTTGGGCATTCGGTTCTCCGACAATTCTCCAGTTACACTAACAAGGGAGAGAGAATTTAATCTAAACACTGAGCTGTGGAATTAAGAGTTAAGCACTTTGGTCAGAAGTTCAGTCCTGGGGTAGTTCATGAGTTAGAACTCCAGGAGGAGAGGAATGCAATGCTAAGATCTGGATCGGGGGAGTGGTAGCTTAAGTGGTTAAGGCTTTGGGTTGTTGATCGGAGGATCGGGGTTCAAGCCCCAGCCCCACCAAACTCCACTGTTGGTCAATTGAGCAAGGCCCTAAACCCTTGTATCATAGCTGCCCCTGCACTCTGACCCCAACTTCCTCAGCTGGGATATACGAAGAAAAGAATTCCACTGTACTGTACTGTAATGTATGTGTGGCAATAATAAAGGCTGGATCTGGATCTGTTTAGAGCACCATATATTCATATATGTGTCTGTACTCGGATGTAAAATAGAAGTAGGCGTGGCCTAAAAAAGAAGCGGTTTAATCCACAGTTATTACCTAATATAAACTAATTAGTTAAAAACTAGTTGTTATAAAATATATACTAGTAGCCTAACCAATCACTTTGACCCTGATTAGGCGGTTAGTAAGAAACACTGTTCATTAATAAACCTGTTTTTTTGACACATTTATTCGATATTAACATGATTAGTGTTGAACATCATTTAACCTTCATCATTTTACTTCACATAAACTACAGAAACAACTCCAGAGATGATAAATGCACATGTATAAACAAATCCAAAATAAATAGCAAATAAATGGTCAATTATTATTTTTAAAATTGTGCTTATAAACGATAGTCACTAGGTTTAACAGTCACAACCTACTGGAAAGCACATGAAAAGATTTCCAAACATGGGCTCTCTTTTTCCCGGAAGCTTCAACCTCACTCCCCTTCATACATTTACACTTACGTTTACATTTCTGGAGTTTGGTAGACTCTTATCCAGAGTCACTTACAGAAGTCTCTATCAGTGACAATATCCTGATACCGGTTCTCTAGGTCACGGACTAAAAATACAGTCAGACTAAAAGCTCTGTTGGGAGGAAACACAGCCGGTAATTTTTTCACCTTAAAAGGGGATTAGGCACTTGTAGTAAATTTTTTTTTACCCAGATCTTGTCTTCTAAGGCCGTAATACAGCTGCTTAGGTGTTATTTTATATGCTGCTTGCGTGAATTAAGCGATAAGTGGTATAAAGCACCTGAGGTCTTTACAGGCATGTGTGTGTGTGTGATGAGAGCCAAGAGGATCATATCAGTGATCTTCTCTTGCTTAGGATCTAGTATATCTAATTAAAGATTGACTTCAAATCCTGTAAGATGGAGAGAAAGTGAGAAATGGAGAATAAAGCAAATCAGATATTTTCTTTATTATTTATTTACAGTAGACGTGTTCTGTCTGCTCTGTTTTTTTTTTCTGTACACTAGCAGGGGTGGTGTCGATGAAGGCTGCTCAACATGCTCTGTGCTGTACGCAGACGTATTTGTCTGAACT
The DNA here is from genome assembly GCF_019097595.1 of Hemibagrus wyckioides. Lineage (NCBI taxonomy): Eukaryota > Metazoa > Chordata > Actinopteri > Siluriformes > Bagridae > Hemibagrus > Hemibagrus wyckioides. The sequence goes on along the minus strand of NC_080721.1, from coordinate 10,036,083 downwards.
GATTGGGCTCAGCGCTGATGAATGACAAACGTAGCGCTTTTACCAACAGCCCCTTTGATTAGTACTGAAGGCGCTGACCGCATACACAGAACTGCATCTGACACCCAGATTGCAGAGAGAAAAATCTGAGATAAAAAAGAGCAAAAAGATTTCCTTTTTCTTATTAGAAAGAGGTTCTTGTGTGTTTGGTCAATTTCAGTTATACAGTATGTGTCTCAAAAGACAGAACTGTAATTGTACCACTGTTTATTGGGTATTTATTGGAGACATGGTGGCTTAGCGGTTTGCACATTTACCTCACATCTCTGGGGTTTGATTCCCGAGGGTTTCCTCTGGGTAGACTGGTTTACCAGTATGAAGACGTGTTTTAGGCTGATTCATGAGCTGTCTGTTTTAATATCCAGACCAGGCAATATTTCTAATGGGACGAGGAGGAGTACTTTTAAACAAATGTAGACATTTCAATATTCCATTTCCATCAAATCAGATAGAAAATGTTATTATTTGATCAATCTTGTGAAGAAAGAGAGTTACACAGAGGAAAGATGTCATGTCTAGACATTTCAGGGCACAAACAAGACAGCATACTGTTTTATACAGCTTTTTCTTTTGTTTTGTTTTTTGTAGTAAAGGAAGAGGTGGGGTTCAATATACAGCCTAAAAATAGGTCCCTGGTTTCCCTTATGTCAAAACTAATACGACTGGCGACATTTGATTGGTGAAATATTAAAGTGATGTGATGTAAGCCCTGACCTCGTCTTCACCAGCTTCACCCTGATGTAATTCTGTCTTTTAAAAAAACATACCCAAGTTTACTGTGAGAAGTAATCTAATGCTACGTTCACACTAGCTAGCAAGTCACCTGTGGGTGTGTAGCAATCGCTACTACTGTCTTTTGTGGGCATTTGCTATCCTTTAAAATGTAATAGTAGTGATTTACATGTTAAATGCTAGGGTTTAGAGATTAGCAAAACAAGCCTCATACTCTCTCTCTCTGGAGTCACAAAGGATCTGTGTGACTTCCTACCAAGCTTTATTTCTCCCTCTATGCCTCTAGACACATTTAATAAGAGTTCTAAGTCTCTAGACACATTTAATAAGAGGTTGTGTATGACATAAGAAGATAAAACCATCTAAGAAAACAAAGATTTACTGTGAAGTAATTGCAGGCAGGAACTAAAGTTGTGTGTGGGGAATTATAGAAACATCAGTCCACACATGTCATCGGATGTCAGCATCAGTCCTCACAGGATTGGTCTGAGCAATCGTTTGAGGAATCGTTTGAGGACTCAATTGGTTTTTTATCTCCTTACCCTATAACATCCAATTTGGATAGAATTGAAAATATGTTCATTAAAATACCACAGAATTGGTCGGAGGCATCATCTGAAGAATCACTTGAGGAATCATTTGAAGAATCACTTGAGGAATCATTTGAAGAATCACTTGAATTGTTGGAGGAATCATTTTAGGGATGAATTGGTTTTATCTCTTTACCTTATAACATCTAATTTGGATAGAATTGAAAATATATTAATTAAAATAGCAAAGGATTTGTCTGAGGAATCGTTTGAAAAAAATCACTTAAGGAATCATCTGATGAATCAATTGGTCTCTTTACCCTATAACTTGTAATTTGGATAGAATATATATTAATTAAAATACCATAGGATCGATCTGAGAAATCACTTGAGGAATCACAGGGGGAATCATTTTAGGAATCAGTTGATTTTATCTCTTTACTATATCACACCTAATTTGTATAGGCTTGATCGTATATAAATCAAATATTTGATCTTTAATATCAAAATCTTAATATCAATCTTAAATATTGAAAATACCCATGAATGAACTCAAACAGAATACATTTGTCTCTGCAGTTTCATCTGCTTATGATGCATTTTGCCTTGTTTTTTTCCTCAGAGTGTAAAGATTCTGACCTACAGAGAGCCCCAGAACCCTGAATACAAAACATTTGTGTCCAGGTTGAAGACCGACGCTCAGAAAATGTTCAACTTCAACATAGACGACTCACTGGTGAGTATGAAGCTGGATAAAGTTAAATATGTAATTAGGAAGCTTGTTTGTATAGAAACAAGAGGAAGGGTTTGAACTCTGAAGGTATGCGTGTTGATGGTGACCAGCTGCTCTGTGTTTTGTGATTTTGATAAATGTTACCTTTAACAGAAAAAAAATAAAAATAAAAAATCAGGAAATATTTGTTAGTCAGCTACTTTGCCGATTCTACTGGAATATTCTTGGAATTTTTTTTATTTTAAAGATAACGAGATACAGATCACTTCCTTTAGCCAGTCATTTAAATCAAAACATGCCTCATTTTATCTCTTAAAACATCGTTTTTAAATGGCTATTTGATTATATAGACTAGTTTGTTAGCACAAATATCAAAAAATATATATTTGTAACTTAGGAAAAGAGGTATTTCTAAATAGCAGTTCATTAACACCATGGAATAGGCTATGTATGCCATGTAGTCACTTTATTAGCTGCTATTGTAGCTAGCTAACTATTAATCAAAACAGAAAGCTGTCTGTTACCTCGCTGTTATGTTTACTTGTGTGTTACTTGAAAACACACAGTGTGAATACAAACTGATCGAATACTGAAGTTTGTTTGTGACAAATGGAAGCTCTTTTGCTAGTATTTGACTAGCTGGCTAGCTATTAAGGCTGACTAGGAATTTAGACAAATATGTGTAGGGCTTGAAGGTAAAGTTGATTAGAGCTTCCTAGGATATTGTGAGTATTGTTTTAAGCATTCAAACCATCTCTACACGAGCTATACTTGAAGGTATTTTGTGGCCAAGTCAGCGATTCGCCCTGAAGAAGCCAGTGTTTGTGTGTTTGTTCTGGGTAGCTTACCTTTAACAGAAATGTAGGAAGGAACTCTATTTACTGACGGAAAGTGAGTCAGCTCAGCGCGAGCTTTCAGAAGGAGCTCATGCGCGAGTGCTTCCTGAGAAAGGCTTCGGTCCAGCAGACCAACAGACCAGCTGACCTTTGCGATAATACACTGATAATGTTTCAAACAGTCTGTTGCGCCATACGCTTTTAGGAGAGGCTTTTACAGCGTGCATTTTCTAAAACTGTCTTTGTGTAAGGATTTTTTTTTTTCTTCTGGGGAGACTTCTTTAATGGAAGATTTTAGTGCACAGTACAGTGTGTATAGCAGCAGGACATAAAGACAGTCTTAATTACTTCACTGCCTCGTGCATTAGCTGTAAAGTAAAGCCAGGACATGACTTCTCATCTCTTCTAAAACACGACTCGTCATTTACACATCACGAACAAACTTACAGACTTTCACATGAGTCAGTTGCTTATTATATAACTCATTATTTGCTTTAATTTAATCGATTTATCTTTTTTGCAGATTTTGGTAAACATCTACACGCCTGAAAAGAGTGAAAATTTAGGACGTAAACATAGTACATTTGGAAATAATTGTTATTAAACCACAGTGCTGTTGAATCCCAGAGTTGGAGTTGATTCATTTTTTATATCAGCATGACACAGAGAGTCGTGTCGCTTCGAGGCAAATCAACACGCTTGTCCTTACTCTTAGAAGTGTGAATGGTTTGTTCATCACGTATCTATCACAGCATAGCGAAATGCTTTTCTTCACATCTTCCAGCTTGTTAGAAAGTTGGGCTCAGAGCACAGCGGCAGCCATGATACAGTTTAGTGGCATTTGTTGTTGCTTGAACCTTTAACCTTCTGATCAACAACCTTTAACCGTTTCAGCCATAAAAACAAATGATTACTGTATCCCAAATGTCACGTCTCAGAATGAGCATGCTAATCTTGCTAGCTAGCAATTAATCAAAACAAAAAGCTGTCTGTTACCTGGCTGTTGTGTTGGTGTGTTACGTAAATCCGAAACTATCGAATATAGAAGCTCTTTGGCTAGCTATTAGGGCTGACTAGCCAAGTGTAAAGTGTAAAGTTGCTGAGAGCTTCCTAGGATATTTTGAGAATTGTTTTAAGTATTAAGTGCTGGGCAGTTCTGGGGGTTGAACCTCCTTCTAATCAACAACCCAGAGCCTTAACTGTTGTAGCTATAAAAACAAAGGATTACTGTATCGCAAATGATTTTGAGAGAATGTCACAGGTCTGAGAATCAGCATGTTTGAAGAATTTTGAGAATCAGCAACTAGCTAGCTAACGATTAATCAAAACAAAAAAGCTGTCTGTTTCTTGGTTGTTGTGTTGGTGTGTCTTTTGCTAGTATTTAACTAGCCGGCTAGCTATTAAGGCTGACTAGAAAATGAGCCAAGAAAATCACATGACTCCTGTTTCTTGTTGTGTGTCTCCTGAGCACCGTGTTCGAACCTACGCTCTCTGACATTAAACATCAGACCAGACCTGAGGGGTTTTGGCCACTCGCTCCACTCGACACACCTCCACAGGGAACACAATGGCTCTTTGTTTTTCTTTGAGATCTGAAGCTATTCAGGAGGCAGTGTGGAGAAATGTACTGGCATCGCTTTAATCAGGCTCCAGTGTGCTGCTGGCGGTGTGTGTTCCCTCAGCAGTGCAGTTTAACATGCAAAAACATGCTCGGGGAAAGCTTTCTTACGAGAAACAAAACAAGCGAGGAAACAAATGTGTTCGTCTCAGTCTCACATCAGGAAAACCGGCCTGGCATTTATGATATTATCACAGTCTTTGTGTCAGAATACGACGTCCTTTTATGGGTTATTAGTTTGTAGTCTGGTTTTTTAAACCTGATTAAAAATACAAGAACAAATTTCAGGGAAAATATACAATTTCATATAACCTTCGCGAGCGATAATTAATCGTCTACAATAGTTGTATCCATTCAGCTATATATTGCTGTATATAAATAATGATCAGTGATGCCTCTTACACATATTTTCCTTCATGAAATAACAAACACGGTTGTTAAATCTACAGAAATATCTAGCTGCTAAAAGGGTAATGTGATAATGAGAGGATTTTATATTGTCCCTAGCCAAAAGCACTAATAGAAATCCCCGGGGAGTTTGTTAGTAAAAGTCCCTTAAACACACACTTTCCAATTATTTCTCTTTCCTGATTATGAATTTAATTAGCAGGAACAAGTGTATATTTACTAAACCTCTTCTTTCATCCACTGGCTTTGAATATCAATCCAAATTTTATTAATTCAGGTTGTAGGCCAAGGTGTATGAGTCTTTAATTTATTGAATGCACGAGAATGATTTAATTTAATTCTAACAGAAATGTCTTTTGGGATTTACTGAGATACAGGGGAGCTGCTAAAACTGAATTATTTAGTAGATAGTTAATAGATAGGAGATTGTTCTAGTGAGGAATAAAACACAACAGGTAGTACAGTTACAGGAAAATAATCAGCGACAGAATGGGGTGATGTTGGACAGCACTGAAAACTAATTATTGATTATTGATGGCATTTAAGGTAGTGTTTTGCCAATGTGAACATTTTTTATTTGGTAAAGAATGTGTAAAGTCATAGAACGTCCATAAAACTGAACACTTTCCTGTTTTTCATAAATTAACACACTCCAAATTTTATTAGTCACATATACAATCATACACAGTGATGTGCAGTGAAATGCTTTTTATCAACTGTCTGTGTGATAAAATTACAAATAGAGCCAAAAAAATAGGCATATAAAAAGAGTTTAAAAGCAAAATAATAAAATAAAATAAAATAAAATAAAATAAAATAAAATAAAATAAAATAAAATAAAATAAAATAAAATAAAATAAAATAAAAGGGTATTAGCTGTACAGAACAGGCGAAAGTAAAAATAAAAAATATATTTTTTAAATATTTTAAACATACAGCTTTACCATTAACTGTAATAAAGCACTGAGACTGGAGACTCCTTCCATGCATGTGACATAAAATTATAAAACTAAAACGGTTGAAATAAAAAAAACATCATATCAAAAATAACATGTTTTTTCATCTGTTTTGAGCATTTACAGATAATACAAGTCACTGTGTAAGTTGCTACAGAAACAACAACATTAGAAAGAGCGGCTTAATATAAACCTGTGGCTGCGTCTCAATCAGCTCTTAGGTTCAGCAGTCAAGGTGCTGATCAAGGAGGCAGCTATTTTAAGAGCTCTCTCTCTATCTATCTCTCTCTCTCTTCCTCTTTCTCAGTCACAAAATGCTTGAACTGGAACATTCGTGGCTTTAAAAGAAAAAATCCCACAATGCACCGCAAAAACCAATGATCATCGATGCTCACTGTGCTCCCTCACAAAAAATGACATCATAATTTCTATAGCGTCTCAGCTGGAACAAAATGGCGGTTGAAACTGGTCTCAACATTTTCATCTACAAATGTTGATGTACGACTAGCTTGTTATCGTTGTTATTTACCGTTTGTTTGAGTCTAATGACTTTTAAGTGTTTAACGATTTTAAAAAATCCACCAGCTAGCCGACTATCCTGCTTGAAGCCTCGTGACAGAAACGCATGTGATTAAGCTAACACATTTGTATCGTGTCTACAACTGGGTTTTTACAGGGTCATGTCACCAGAAATTAGTCATGAAAGTCTTTAACATTGTCTCAAATTGTGTACTCGATATACTGCCTCACCACCTAGGGAGCTAGATAGTCGATTGAGAAGCAGCCTTTGGTTTAACCATTCAGGATCAAGCGTTCAATAGTACTGTGATCCAATTATATCAGTACTAGATAAATATGACCTCGGGGGTCATATTCCTCCTATTTATTTCAGTACATTCCATCATTTGAGTGTAAAGCAACACTTCAGGCAAGGCATTATGGGTAATGCCTTTTCTCCTGAGAGAATAACACCATGTAAATACCAGAAAGCAGCAGCCGGTGGGAACAGTCTGAAACAGACTCTGTGACATTTTTCTGAAAAAAAGCTGCACTGTTGTAGCGCCAACATTTTGGGACACCAGTCTGTTTTTATTAGACAGAATTAGCATATAATCTTAATCCTTCGTGGAACGCAGTTTTCCATCACCAGCGCCTCTTAATATATATTTGACAGACTTGCTTTCCTGACATGCTGATACAGCGTTCTGCCCTTGTTTATTATTAATAAGACCGAATCGAACGGCGGACGTGGAATAAGCCGAGAGCGGCTGGTGAGCGTGGGAGTCCGGAGGTGTAGCAGCCATTATAGGAAAACAAGGGAGTAAAGGCTGGGAAAGAGAGAGACAGCTGAGGAAAGAAATGCAGGTAATGAAGTGACAGGAAGTGTTGGTAAGCAGGCACGAATCCTGCATGAGGGACACTTCATTACCATCACAGTCATTCGAACAAATCAAGAGCAGGAATGCAAACTGGAATTGCAATCAGGCCTGAAGAATGAACTAATCAGACATAACAAGGAAGCAACGCTCGCTTGACGTCGTGACACGAGAGGGTGGAGAACGAGCCGCGACTACGAAATGTGGTGCATATGACGTCATGTCGCTTTTTCCAGTGTGTGTATCAGGATCGTGACATAACCTTCATTTTCCCTCTCATTATTACTCTGATATTTCTGGTTTGTCTAATTACTAAAATGTCATCCATGTCCCAAATGACAGAATGTGTAGAATCTAAACTAAAGCATATAGCATTGTTTATTTTACGTATTTTAGCTTAGACGGCCATTGCTGTTTATGCTTCATTAAAAATTGTGTAATGGAATAAACCGGAGTGTTATCGACAGATCTTTTACGTTTATCCTTCGTGTACGGTGTGAAAAGTCAATCAGATTACCAGTTATTCGTCATCTTTTCTTCATCCACATATCCTAATTAAGCTATAATCCATGAGAGTGCACAGTAGTAGTCAGATTACTGAAGTAAACCCAGCTTTAGAGTTTAAAGTCTGAGGTTTAATTAGATTTCTACTGTAACCATCAAACGCCTGGAGGAACACATTTATTCACAATGCATTTAATTGCATTGTGTTTGTCTACTGAATTTGCTTCTAATGGACTGACGGATTGTATTGTGTTAGATAATAAGTCAAAAAAACGAGATAATAACTATAAAATGATTGAAAATAATGAGCTTTCGATTCACTGAGTATAATGATTCAGGCGGGATGCTGCGTGCTGACACACAGTAACAAGGACAACAGATCAAAACGATCATTAAATAAATCAATTAAAAAAATAAGAATTTTAACAATCTCCTGGCTTTTACAGTGTGTGTGAAGTGCGCAGGATACACAACAGTATAGAGTGTGAGCATTCTAGTGAGCAGAAGGTGTATCTAAAGTGTATATTATTGTAATGATAACATTATGATTATAGTGTATGGGGTGGTGGTAGCTCAAGTGGTTAAGGCTCTGGGTTGTTGAGCCGAAGATTGGGGGCCACCGTTGGGCTCCTGAGCAAGAATCCCAACAAATAAGCCCGCCACTCCCCCATCTCTAGGGGCACTGTATCATGGCTGACCCTGTGCTCTGACCCTAACCTCCAGAGTTGCGGAGAAAGAATTTCATTGTGCAGTAATGTACACTATATTGCCAAAAGTATTCACTCACCCATCCAAATAATCAGAATCAGGTGTTCCAATCACTTCCATGGCCACAGGTGTATAAAATCAAGCACCTAGGCATGCAGACTGTTTTTACAAACATTTGTGAAAGAATGGGTCGCTCTCAGGAGCTCAGTGAATTCCAGCGTGGAACTGTGATAGGATGCCACCTGTGCAACAAATCCAGTCGTGAAATTTCCTCGCTCCTAAATATTCCACAGTCAACTGTCTGCTGTATTATAAGAATGTGGAAGCGTTTGGGAACGACAGCAACTCAGCCACGAAGTGGTAGGCCACGTAAACTGACGGAGCGGGGTCAGCGGATGCTGAGGCGCATAGTGCGAAGAGGTCGCCAACTTTCTGCAGAGTCAATCGCTACAGACCTCCAAACTTCATGTGGCCTTCAGATGAGCTCAAGAACAGTGCACAGAGAGCTTCATGGAATGGGTTTCCATGGCCGAGCAGCTGCATCCAAGCCATACATCACCAAGTGCAATGCAAAGCGTCGGATGCAGTGGTGTAAAGCACGCCGCCACTGGACTCTAGAGCAGTGGAGACGCGTTCTCTGGAGTGACGAATCGCGCTTCTCCATCTGGCAATCTGATGGACGAGTCTGGGTTTGGCGGTTGCCAGGAGAACGGTACTTGTCTGACTGCATTGTGCCAAGTGTAAAGTTTGGTGGAGGGGGGATTATGGTGTGGGGTTGTTTTTCAGGAGCTGGGCTTGGCCCCTTAGTTCCAGTGAAAGGAACTCTGAATGCTTCAGCATACCAAGACATTTTGCCAGTGCACAAAGCAAGGTCCATAAAGACATGGATGACAGAGTCTGGTGTGGATGAACTTGACTGGCCTGCACAGAGTCCTGACCTCAACCCGATAGAACACCTTTGGGATGAATTAGAGCGGAGACTGAGAGCCAGGCCTTCTCGTCCAACATCAGTGTGTGACCTCACAAATGCGCTTCTGGAAGAATGGTCAAAAATTCCCATAAACACACTCCTAAACCTTGTGGACAGCCTTCCCAGAAGAGTTGAAGGTGTTATAGCTGCAAAGGGTGGACCAACGTCATATTGAACCCTATGGATTAGGAATGGGATGTCACTTAAGTTCATATGCGAGTCAAGGCAGGTGAGCGAATACTTTTGGCAATATAGTGTATATATGACAAATAAAGCCTACAGAATATTCACATTACACTCAATTTGTAACTACAGTCTGTTAATTCTGTGCTCAGAAATCCTTTTTTCCACTAGATATAGATTTGAAATTCATTGGTACACAGTAACAACAGCAAAAATAAAACGCAAAGTAAATACAAAATAAATACACACGTGACCCTTACATAAATACAGAGGGGCCCAGAAAATGTATACACCAAGATATAAAATATATGCATGAAAATTTCATTACTAGATTTATGTAAACAACAAAGGGTAGCTGAATTATGTAATCACATTAGGTACTCAAAATGGATGCCATTAGCATCCTGACACTTAATATTTAACACTTAATATACTTAATATTAAAAACCTTAATATCTATAAGAACAACTAGATCGTCCACAGGGATCTTCCTGTAGTGCAGTCAGTGTAGGTGGTTTTCTACGATACACCACATCCTTTACTGTTCCCCACAGATAGAAATCAAGGGTCCAGGGAACGTGGAAGGAATTCAACAGCACCCCTGTATCCTATCCAACGTCCTGGCTCTCACGTCTCGGTGGTAGTGAGGTGGTGTGCCATCTTGCTGAAAGAAAAATTGGACAGTAAAATGGATGTGTGAAGCATGCTGAGGTACACTGGACCTCTTGAAGTGTGTATACATTTTCTCTCTACTTCTAAAGGTCAGATATCGTGACTGGTTTTGTCAGTTTTTTTGCTTTAAAGTGACGTAATGTCTGAGATTTTTTTTTCATCTTAAGATACTTTCCAGTCGGAGATTTATTCGATTGTCATGAAGCATGTCTTTATAGCTGGTTTGTCGTAGCCGTGTAATGGTGATGATCGAGCGAAAGCAAAATAGCTTAGAATTCAGTGTTTCCTGAACTCACTCCATCACCCCTTCAACTCGAAACCCTGCCACATGCTTTTTTTCATTATAACATTCATCACAGAGCCAGTTCTTTTTCCTCTGTTTTATACCAGAAGAACTTTTTTTTTGCAGCCAGCGACTCCTTGAACCTGTAAATACACAGACCTTTTACTGAACAAATGTTCAAATATTATGCTCATTATTTAATCATGTGCAGTAATTACAGGATGGATTTACTGGAGCTTTTTATTTTTTCTTTCATTTTCTACTGATTAACTATTTTTCCCCAGAGGAAAGAGAATTTGCTCCTGATTTTGTTGTGTTCATGTTGAGAATTGAGTGTCTTTGTCATGTCCCACTCCACAGTGGAGGTTAATATGAAGCTCATATGAAAGTAGACACTCAGGACTTTAAGAATTTGTCATGTTTTGGAAGGATTTTATGTTTTTCCTTAGACTACTAGGGGTGATATATTCATAGAAAAGTTCCCAAAAATAACAGTGGTTTGTATATTCAAAGTAAACGTTGATATCAAACCCTTTTCTGCTCTCTGAGACGCTCCAAGTGTTTGTTCATAATCGTCTAAAATGTGAAGGTGTTTATCTTCAACCACTAAAATTCTGTGTAAGGTTCTCCAACAGAGGGAAAAACAGACAGATGCTTAAAACGCAATGAAAGCCAACTGACTCATTTTGTATCCGACTCATCATTTATTTATATACACTGACTGAAATCCACTCAAATCAAGTGACCAGTCAGAACAGCTGGGCAGAGATGATATTTCAGAGGATCCACTGACCTGTATTCATTATCTGAGAGGTTACTCTGACGTGACATTATTCAGAAGATGCCCGAGATTCAGACGAGCGAATGACGGAAACAGATGCACGTGCAAATATGAACTTCTGCCTCAGGTTTCAGTTGGATGCTGGTTATTTAACTGTGTATTGCCTTCCTACGAACCTTCACTTATCCACTTTGGACATTTCTCATCAGCCAGCCGTTTCCACCCACAGAATCGAGGATGTCTTTTGTTCTCTAGAGTCTGTTATGTGTGAAATTCAGCAGTTTCTGAAATACTTTCCAAAATCACTGAGCTCACATTCTGGTGTTTGATGTGAACATTAATAGGAGCTTATCATATGCATTGTGTAGCTGACGATGGCACCAATGAGCAAGGGTTCCTATTAAAGTGTCCGGAAATGGTAGATTTTAATGTAGTCCTGGGAATGGAGTAGAATATTTCTTAATAAGAAAGATCTTGATTTAATCCGGACTTGAAACTTGTACTTGTTGCTTCCTTCTCGCTCAGCTTCTCTATTAATCTCTCTTCTTCTACCATCTATTTGCTTTTCATTCTCTCTCTCTCTCTCTCTCTCTCTCTCTCTCTCTCTCTCTCTCTCTCTCTCTCTGTCACACACACATGTTGAACGTGCACGAGTCCATGCAGCAGATGTCTATGGTTGCCATAGCAACTTCACTTCTTCATCTCCCCATTCGTTTCGTTGCTCTTTTTGGAAGCGCCTCTTTCTCTTCCCCCTCTCCTCTCTTTTACGTTCCACTGCTCGTTCTGTCAAGCAGTGGAAGCATCAATTCGCTGCTGTTCTGTTTCTCCGCTCCGAGTCGCGCAGCAGCCGCCGATGCTAAACTTAGTCCCGCGTTCACCAAAAAGGCAAACACCGAACGCAGCATAGGAGTGGAACAGCGTGATAATAACAACACAATATCACAGCTTACACCAGATGAGAGGATGGTGTTCACAATGGCATCATTCAATTATAGCCTTTTCTATCAAAGGTGTAGCTACAAAAAATTCAGGTTTTCTCAAGCAGATACACACAAATGAATAAATACACACAGGCAAAAGTTTGTGCACCCCTGACCTTTACAACTATAATTCCTAGTTGAACATCTCATTCCAGACTTATTATTCATTTACTGTTATCATAAACCTCTTCTCTTCTCTTCTCTTCTCTTCTCTTCTCTTCTCTTCTCCTCTTCTCTTCTCTCCTTTTTTCTCCTCTCTTCTCCCCTCTTCTCTTCTCTTCTCTCTTTTTTTCTCTTTTCTTCTCTCCCCTCCTGTCCTGTCCTCTCCTCTCCTCTCCTTTTCTCTTCTTTTTTCTCCTCTCTTCTGTTCTTCTCTTCTCCTCTTCTTCTCTTCTCCTCTTCTTCTCTTCTCTCCTTTTTTCTCTTTTCTTTTCTTTTCTTCTCTTCTCTCCTCTTCTCTTCTCTTCTCTTCTCTTCTCTTCTCCTCTTCTCTCCTTTGTTGTCCTCTCTTCTCCTCTTCTCTTCTCCTCTTCTTCTCTCCTCTTCTATTCTCTTCTCTTTTTTTCTCTTCTCTTCTCTTCTCTTCTCTTCTCTTCTCTTCTCTTCTCTTTTCTCCTCTCTTCTATTCTTCTCTTCTCTCCTTTTTTCTCTTTTCTTTTCTTTTCTTCTCTTCTCTTCTCCTCTTCTCTCCTTTGTTCTCCTCTCTTCTCCTCTTCTCTTCTCCTCTTCTTATCTCCTCTTCTATTCTCTTCTCTCTTTTTTTCTCTTTTCTTCTCTTTTCTTCTCTCCCCTCCTCTCCTCTTTGCTTCTTTTTTCTCCTCTCTTCTATTCTTCTCTTCTCCTCTTCTTCTCTTTTCTCCTTTTTTCTCTTTTCTTCTCTTCTCTTCTCTTCTCTTCTCTTCTCTTCTCTTCTCTTTTCTTCTCTTCTCTCCTTTTTTCTCCTCTCTTCTTCTCTTCTCTTCTCCTCTCCTCTTCTATTCTCTTCTCTTCTCTCTTTTTTTCTCTTTTCTTCTCTCCTCTCCTCTCCTCTTCTTTTTTCTCCTCTCTTCTATTCTTCTCTTCTCCTCTTCTCTTCTTTTTTCTTCTTTTCTCTTCTCTTCTTCTCTTCTTTTCTCTTTTCCTCTTCACTTATCTTTTCTTCTTTCTCTTCTTCTTCTCCTCTCCTTCTCATCTAATCTCTCCTCTCCTCTCCTCTCCTCCCTTCTTCTCTTCTCTTCTCCTCTCTCTTTACTTCTCTTCTGGAAACCTTTCAAGTAGATATTGGAGCATAGCTGCGGGGATTTGTGTTTGTTCATTTATTCTGATGTTGGGATGTTGATGAGGCTCCAGTTCCAGTTCATCCCAGAGGTGTTCAGTGGGGTTGAGTCAGAGTCAGGGCTCTGTGCAGGACACTCCAGTTCTTCTACTCCAACCTTCACCTCAGACCATGTCTTAATGGAGCTCAGGGGCTTTGTGTACAGGAGCATCATCATGCTGGAACACTGTTTAAGTCTCATAGTTCTAATTAAGGAAAACAAACACATCTGACAGTTCTGTGTTTTCAACTTTGCAGAATAGCCACATTTGGGTATGATGACCAGGGTCCACAAACTTTCGGTCATGTGGTGTTTTGTGACCACCTTAACCTAATAGACAGATCCATTATATCACTAAGAAGATGAGCACAACTTCAGCAAATTTAGCATCCTTTAAATTACATGAGAGATTTCTATCTTATATAAAAAAGAATCCATGCTGTTTATTATTAGCCAGGATTCTGGAACTGTGAGTGTGAGCTGTTACTATAGAAACAATAACATATTAGAACCAGCGCATTAATGTAACCCTGTGGCTTAAGGTATAGCACACACATGATACTTTAGTGAGTCCAGAATTTAACAACGTTATGATATGAAATATTTTGTGTTGAAAAATGTAATGTTATAAACGTACTATATATAATAATTACACAGTGACCAAAGTGTGTGTGTGTGTGTGTGTAGAGAATTTGAAAGTAAAATAAAATAGAATGGAATTAGCTAAAAAAATAAATTAAAGAAGTACAGCATAAGAAAACAGTACACTGACTAATGAGATGAATATGGTGATATATGTGTGTGTGTGTGTGTGTGTGTGTGTGTGTGTGTGTGTGTGTGTGTGTGTGTGAAATTCATATATATATTGCTAACATAAACAATCGTACACATTGCGGCATGCAGTGAAATGTCTTTGTTATAATAAAAATGAAAGATGGTATTTAAAAAAGTCAAAATGGAATCTGAAAATAAAAATAAAATAAAATAAATAAAGTGGAATTAGCTGTACTTAACCGAGAAAAAAAAATTATATTTATTTATTTAAAAATAAATAAATAAATATTATTTTTAATTATTATTTATTTTTGACTGATGATATGGTGTGTGTGTGTGTGCTGGAAAAGATGCTAGGCTCTTGCTATACAAACCCCAAGCTGGGCGCTCCTGCACTAAAGCACATGTGGATATTCAGTTCAGTTGTTTCTTAGAGAAATAAATAATAAAAGTCTGAGTGATGAGTGCTTGACCCAGAGCTTGACCCAGGACACTTCCAGCTTCATCACCTAGATATTAAAGCACTTTTCACCTTAACCTCCCTTAAGCCCCTTGGCTGCTGGAGCAAATATCAGACAGGTGAATAGTTATTTTTAATTATTTTTGGGTTTGTTTTGTTTTTTTTCCTCCCCGCTCGAGTAGGTCGCTGTTGAATTTGGCATTTCCGAGCCTCTCGGAGTTGAGTAATAGCTCTGTGTGTTGTGTGTGTTTTCCTTCAGGGCTCTGTCATCTCTCATATTTCTCTCATTCATCAGTAGTGATTAAGAATGGAAACAAACGTGTTGACTCAGGGGAATGGGAACGCTGAAGCCTTGATGTAATCACCCAGTGAGCTGAGGGGAGGAGATGAGAAAAAACGATAGTGACAAGAAACAATCCGAGAGCAGTGAAGAAAAGCGTGTAAATAGCGGATGCTTCGCTTCAGGCTGACGACAGCCATCACTGACTATTAAGTAATACAGATATTATTAATATATACCGAGATTACTAACAAGGCCAGACACGATTGGTTGGACGACTACAGTGTCAGCTGTCTGAACTTTTAACATGGCTGTCTGTCCATTAACTGTGCCAAACCATGATGAGTAAAAAAATAAAAGTTATACAGAAGCTACATGACCTACACATATTAGTCAATTTCACACTGGCTGAGGGCTGAAAAACATTTTGTTTCCATCATCCAGCATTGATTTTCTTTTCAGTTTTTATTTCTTGAGCCTCAAGTTCAACAGCTCACACTACAAAAAGCTATCGATCCCAAAAATAGACCCAAAAATACATCGCATGCTGGTTCACTTTGAGTCGATTCAGTCGAGTCGATTCAGAGTCAAATGGATTTCTCGCTGTAATCAGAGAAGTTGATCTTGATCTCGAGTCCAAACGAACCACATAATGGAAAGAACACCAACTGAAATGGACTGAAAACTGAACCCAAAACGTGTTTGCGTTAGTGGAAAGCCAACCAAAGCTAATTTTTTTTATTACAGTTAGCGAAAGCTGTTTGGAAAGAGTCAACCCACGATACCAACTTCGCCTTCAGCATGCGTTCAAAAGCTAGGTGATTTTTCGGGCGCTTTTTTGTTGACAGATCGGTGGCGTGGGCGCTCTTTTCTATTTTTAGCCCAGGCTTGGTGGCACGACTTCCTGTGAGGACCCTTTACATGGAATGCTTGGCTTGGGTCAGTTCTTTGTAAGGTGCCATACAGTTTACATATGCTTCGTCGCGGTCATATCGGTCATATTTTTGAATGGCTGGAATGGATTATATGCATTTACATTATTTCTTATGGGAAAATTTGTTTCGCAGTACCAACTTTCACCTGAAGAACGAATTATGTTAGTACGCCGAGGTTCCACTGTAGTTATTTTTTAATTCTTATATTTTATTTTACTATTATTTTACTTTTTTATGATACTGTGAACAACTGCAACTTAACATTTTCCTAAAGGGATCAATGAAGTATTCTAATTCTGAAACCTATATATTGTTAGTGTACAATATTTCACACACACACACACACACACACACATCGTCCATTGAAAACTCACTGGATAAGACCAAATCACCACCACTGAGTCACTTTGGACAGTGGATTATTGTGTCAGCACAGTGGTGTGTATGGTGTTGTGTGTAAGTTTATATTCATTCTAGACACAATATCTCACTTTGACCTTTTACCACTTACACCTGAGTGTGCTGATGTTGTCTGCTCCCACAATGACATTACCTACACTGAATGCCATTTATCTAAACACTAAACATCTTCTCTTATACTTTTTTCTTTTTTTTCCCAGAGGAACATAATACCCGGAGGCTTCCATGACGGAGTGCTGCTCTACTCTCATGCCCTGAACGAGACTATGAGCCAGACAGGACATAAACCGTCAGGTTCTGTGGTCACAAAGAGGATGTGGAATCGTACTTTTTATGGTGAGTCTCTAAATCTGGGTGAAAATATAGGCATGTCATATCTGACATGCTTTAAAGCAGGGGTCCACAACCACCGGTGATCTGAGGGAGAATATTTTTTTCCATTTTATTGACTAATGAAGTCTGCAGGGTGTTTTATTTTTTAAAACATTGCCGCTTCTAGCTGTGCCTCTTTATTACACTTTTCCCATCTAAGTCTAAGTTTTTTTAATGAACCAATAAATTAAGGCCAAAAGTTACCCCTTTCAAAAATGAGCAAACAACGAACATCACTGGAGAGATTCTTTGAAAAGACAGAAAGACCCAATGATGACACAGCAGAAGACTGCAGAAATCTGCATTTTTTTAAAGAAAATTCCAAGAATCTTACTTAAATTATGGGTTTATCACAACAGGTGATTCATCTACTCCAAGCACCATCTGTATAATATGTGGCATCCGACTAATCAACCAGGCCATGAGGCCTTCAGAGCTACATATACATGTATATACATATACATTTACTACAAAAAGCCACATGGAGACCAAGCACCCTGCATTAAAAGACAAGCCTTTGGATATTTTTGAACACAAAGGACAGAATCAATTATTGAATGCCATTATATATATAATATATAAATAATATACACAGAGCAGGCATAACATTATGACCTAATATTGTGTTGGTCCCCTTTTTGCTGCGAAAACAGCCCTGACCAATCATGCACTGTGTATTCTGACACCTTTCTATCAGAACCAGCATTAACTTCTTCAGCAATTTGAGCAACAGTAGCTCGTCTGTTGGATCGGATCACACGGGCCAGCCTTCACTCCCCATGTGCATCAGTGAGCCTTGACCGTCCATGACCCTGTCACCTGGTCACCACTGTTCCTTCCTTGGACCACTTTTGATAGATACTGACCACTGCAGACCGTGAACACCCCACAAGAGCTGCAGTTTTGGAGATGCTCTGATCCAGTGGTCTAGCCGGTCCGTGTTTTAAAAAGCAAGTCCCTGTAAAGAGGTGTTCTCATCTTACCATTCTTTATCTGTCCGTAAACCTGTACCTGACCACTGTAGCCTCAGATTCATGTTCTTGGCTGGAAAAGGTGTTGTGGACTGGAGTGGTCTGGTTGTTGTTGTTGTAGCTCATCAGCATGAAGTGTTATGCATTGTGACATGCTTTTCTTCTCACCACGGTTGTAAAGAGTGGTTATTTGAATTAACGTAACCTTCCTGTCAGCTCAGACCAGTCAATTCCCCTCTGTTCACTCTTAATAAACAAGGCATTTCTTCCTCTGGGATGTTTCTAGTGTTTCGTCCCATTCTGTTTCATTTCTAGAGACGTTTATGTGTGAAAATCCCACTAAATTCTGAAATACTCAAAGCAGCCCATCAGTCATGCCATAATGTGAACATTATCTGAACATTAACTTGGCCTGTATCTCCACAAAAAAATAGAAAATAGCTTACAGTCTGCTACAGTAATGCTAACATATCTATATTTCCCAAGCAGACGCTCATAAATATCATAACAAGATAGATAATGTCAGCCCAGCAGCCACTGCGAGTTTGCCCAGCGTTTGCAAATGACTAATGCTGAAGAGTAACTAACCATCTGGGTGTTGGGTATCTCTCTCCACAGCTCTCTTTTCTTCCATATTCTTAATGAGTTCATGTTTTTTTTGCTATGCTGCAAGGCATTTTAGCAGCTCTGAGATTACAGAAAAATAAGGACCTACTGTACTCATCAACAGTATCATTCACAATATCTAGACAGAGACTCCGGAGATTCAGGATGTGTAGCAGAGAAAAACCTCAGCTGTGATCGTGATTGGATCGAATTTTTCGAATTAAATCTGTACAACATTATTGCTAATTCTCATCCCTGGTGCCAGATCCAAAAGAAAGCTACAGCCCATTGAGACTGAGAGTAATTATAACATTTAGCAATTGTCATATTTCCCGAGGGGATAAAACATCATTTTTTAAAATTAAAACTGATTAGTGATTGACAAGATATGCAATGCCTATTGGATATATTCATACATATGATCCCATTCTCAGGATATTTTGGACAGAAAGTGCTTCTGAGGCTGTAGGAGGTGAAACTGCTTCATATTCGCAATTCGATTAGCTAACAGTTTGTGAGCTTGTTCGAAAATGAACACGCAAATGAACTCATTGCAGCATTGCTAACACTTCTCAATCGAATTACAGCCACATTTGGTTATAACCCTCATGCTGTGTTTGACCTGGAGTCACATCTGTGGTATTTTTGTGGTCAGAACTGAGCAGGTTTGTTAAGACACGTTTAGTTCATTATTGGTAAACTCTGTCTTCTGTCTTCAACACATTGTTGCATATAAACATGGCCGCCGAAAACCAGTCACCAGCTCTACACACCACCAACATGTTCACAGTCTCACAGTTCGAATTATTTACATGTGAGCAGTTGAAGGTTAAGGGCCTTGTTCAAGGGCCTAGCAGTGGCAATTTGGTGATCCTGGGATTTGAACCTTCCTATCAGTAGCCCACCATCTTAACCACCAAGCTACAGTACCACTTTTATCTCATTTTACACAAATCAGCAGTTGAAGGTTAAGGGCCTCAATTGAGGGCCCAGCAGTGGCAGCTTGATGATCTTGGGATTTAAACTCAAACCGATCAGTGGTCAGTGGTCCACACACACACACACACTTAAAAGTGTTTAAAAGACACATTTATCCACACAGACACAGTGAACAGTAACACTCAGTGTGCCTCACCAAGCCTTTTGTCTCTTTATTGCTCTCCTCTGGTTTCTGGACATTGTACTGTTTGCCGATCATCTGAACACTTTCCTGTTTATTTATTTATCTCACATTTTAGAGCTTTATTAGACTGTTGAAGCCCATAGTTTTCATCTCACTGACCATTTTAGGACACGTCATAGCTAGTCATTCAGACAGGATATTTTCATAAATCTCATCAACTTACATTTATCTCATTTGTACAACTGAGAGTTAAGGGCCTTGCTCAGGGGCCCAGCAGCATCTTAGTGGTTCTGGGATTCAAACTCACAACCATCTAATTAAACACTGAGCCACCACTTCCTGCAAGAATTACACTTCCCTTTTGAACAGACTATGAATTTCATTTTCCTTAAATTAGACGTTTTTTTTAAGCTTAAAATGAGCACAGTGGGTTTTATTTGCAGCTCTGTGAGTGAGCAATGAGAGAGAACCTGACAGAGAGAACATGGAGTGTGAGTGAGGCACAGAGGGAGAACACAGAGAGTCTACGAAGCCGTGTTTTCTCTCACCACATGCTCTGTTTCTGCGTTCTCACTCGCAGTTTTCTCCCTCGCCACAGCGGCATGTGCAGACACATCTCTGAGACACATGCTAACGTGACCGATGTTGATACTCACTGAATATTTTTGATAGCGAAAAACAGTAGGGTTAAGTGATGTTTAGTTTTCATGTGTGTTGGCTAGCTGTCCAGACCGGCGTGACGGCTAGTGACAGTTTAGCTAGCGTGAGCCAAATCAAAGAACATTGTGTGGAAACAATGGCGCATTTGTTTCAGCAGGTACGAGAGGAATGCTTTTTTGTCTGAAACTCTAATTACTAATTGCTAATTGCTTCCATCGTACAGTATGTGAGCTCCTGACGTGAACAGAAGTGACATGAGAAAAGATTTTATTCTTTTGCTTTTTCCAGGATGCTACTGTGCCTTTACATAGATTAAACCCCTGCATTCAGATAGAACAAAGCGCTCCATTTAGGCCAGTTTTTCACTATTAGCATTAAATACTGAATGTACTACTGCTAATGGGGAATGTCCTGTCTGTATTCGAAGTTTTATTTATTAACAGCGTGAATAATTTAGCCTTCTGATGCAGCAGTTAAGCTGGTAATGTCCTTCAGAAGCAGAATCTTATCTAATCATGACATGAATCTCCCATTAAGATACTGAACTGTCTGTCTGACCCAAAGATATTAAGAAGAGGATGAAACCACAGCTGTAGTGTAGAGCAGTGATTCTTTAAGTGGGCTTCAGAGGTCCTGAAGGAAATATCCAGGAGCTCCGAGATGTTTGCCTTTTGTTACAGTGGTGGAAATTCCATCCTGCTTTATTAAAGTTATTATGTGTAGGGGGCCAAGCACCGAGCTCAACTCCAAGCTTGTGGAGAATGTAGAAGGTTGAGGGTTGAGAAAGCTCCAAAGAGTTAATTTGACTTTATAGATTATATTATAAAGAATGTATTTATTTTTAATGTAAATCCATACTGAAGTCTGTGGAATTTATTTTATAGTTAAAGGTGTCCAATCCATCCATCAATCCATCCAACCGTCTTTTTCATCCAGCCATGCATCCATCCATTCATCCATCCATATGTACACACATCTATCCATCTAACCATCCATCCATTTATCCATCCATTCATCCATCCATTCATCTAACCATCCATCCAAAAATACATCCATTTATCCATCCATTCATCCATCCAAAAATACACCCATCCATCCATCCAGCCGTCTTTTTTCACCCAACCATGCATCCATCCAAAAATACATCTTACTATCCATCCAAAAATACATCCATCCATCCAACTGTTTTTTTCATCCAACCATGCATCTATCCATTCATCCATCCATTCATCCATCCATTCAAAAATACACCGGTCCTTCCTACCGTCTTTTTCACCCAACCATGCATCCATCCAAAAATACATCTAACTGTCCATTCATCTACCCTACCAACCAGCCATCCATCCATCCATCCTGTCGTCTTTTTGTCTTTTTCCAACCATGCATCCATCCAAATATACATCTTACTCTCTACCCAAAAATCCATCCATCCATCCATCCATTCATCTTAATGTCTTTTCCAACCAACCATGCATCCATCTAAAAATACATCTTACTCTCCATCCATCTATCCATCCATCAATCCATTCATCCATCTATGCACTGTTTTTTTTATCCAACCATTTATCCATTTATTCATCCATCCTTCCATCCAACCATGCATCCATCCAAAAATACATCTAATCATCCAACCATCCATCCATGTAATCCTCCAAAAATACATCTATCCTTCCATCCATTCATCCATGTAACTATCCAAAAATGCGTCCATCCTTCAATCCAACCATCCATCCATCTATCCATGCATCCATCCTTTCATCCATCCATTTATCCATCCATCCATGTTTTATCCATCCGTCTATGATCCATCTTTTTCATCTATCCATGCATCCAAATATACATCCAACAATCCAAACATCTATCATTTTACCAAATGTACCAACACCATGAACACGGCACATACTGAGTGACCGAGGAACTTGAGATGCATATTTTCAATCTAGCATCTGAAAAATTACTGAAAATGTTAGATTTAATGTACTGAGTGTTAAAGGAAACACAACTCCTGTGAGTATTAAATATTAAAATAATTGTGTGCATATTTTCTGGACCAGTGAAATTTAACCTTGTAAACTTTATCAGGATCTGCTGCTTCCGCTTGTGTCTCAGAGGTTTTTTGAGCATTATAGTTTTGCAGACTGTTTATGGAATTGCTAGTGGGAACGTTCTGATGGTTGGAGTTTCTCAGGAGTTTCCTGAGCTCTGCTTTTTCTCTGTGGTCACAAGCCGAAATGACTGTTCAGGTTTTCTTTAACTCTAATTGATTCTGAGAGCCACACCACAAAGCTGACCACCACCTTGTAGCTGTCCTTGCAAAAAAATAAAAATAAAAAAATATATATAAAGCTCTTCCATTCAACAAATGCAGTCCTTGAAATGAAGAAACTTTCGTCTGTGAGAGAAAGTGACCCAGTGAGATGGGTCAAAGGAACTGGGTGATAGAATTTCTTCTTTCTTTTTCCCCCTCATCACTCTCTGGAGCACTCTCTTTCCCGGTTTCTTTAATCTTTAGTGTTACTACTGCTTGCTATGCTGGCAGAAAGCCACTTATCAGCAATCCAGCCAGCTCTTAGCTACATGGGTAATACTGGAAGGCTCCACTTGCTATAGCTGAGAGTGTGTGAATGAGTGTGTGAGTGTGTGTGTGTGTGTGTGTGTGAGAGAGAACCTGAGATACACTCCTTTGACAGCGTGACAGATATAACCAGTGAGTAGTTTAAAAAGACATCAGTATAAGAGATCGCCTCGTGTGTATTGTTAGAAACGGGCAGAAAAGATTCTCACACATCTGCTCAACAGCTGCTCACTCGTCTAATATTTCCCCAAGACTTACTGACCACATCATGGTTTAAACACATAAATCACATCCATTTTTTTTTCAGATGATAACTTTCCCATTATACATTTTTAAGAACTCAGATCTCCGTCTCTGAAGCCAAATGGCCTGTCGTCAGGCCTTCATGCCTGAGGAATGCTCCATTTTCTCAGGGTCATTATTCTGGTAAGACAGATGGCAGCCCCAGTGCTGAAAGTCAGTACGGTTTGTACGGCTTCCATCCACGGGATTTTGTGCATGTTTTGCCAACAAGAGTGGAAGTCAAGGATAATATAAAAATATCTGGACAGATCTACTGACAATTTACTGAAGATAAGTGGATAGGAAGAAAAGTGACGAAAGCAGATTTCTGGAATAAATGATGTCTCTGTGACTGTGTGAGTTGGCTGGTGCTCTGATGACTTCAGCCCATTGCTTCACTGCTGAATGTTCAACAGTAATGGCAACACTGAGCAACTAACGAGAGAGAAATGTATAATAATAATAATAATAATAATAATAATAATAATAATAGTAATAATAATAATAATAATAATAATAATAATAATAATAATAATAATAATAATAATAATAATAATAATAATAATAATAAAAAGATTAATTAATTAATTAAAAAATAATTGTGTTAAAAGTTGATAATTAATTGAGTGTAATTTATAAAGCCTGAAAGTCACTGAGGGAATGACAGCTGCATGTGGTAATGAAGACTCCATGAACTAATGAAGACTCCATGTACTAAAATGTACTAAAGAAGACTCTATGTACTAATGCAGACTCTAAGAACTAATGCAGACTCTAAGAACTAATGGAGACTCTATGTGCTAATGAAAACTCTATGAACTAATAAAGAATCTATGCACTAATGAAGACTCTATGCACTAATGAAGACTCTATACACTAATGAAGACTCTTTGAACAAAAGAAGACTAAGTGTACTAATGAAGACTCTATCAATTAATAAAGACTGCATGCACTAAAATGCACTAATGAAGACTTTATGAACTAATGAAGACTCTATGCACTAATTAAGACTCTATGAACTAATGAAGACTCCATGTACTAATGGAGACTATGAACTAATGAAGACTCTGCACTAATGAAGACTCTATGCACTAAAGAAGACTATGAACTAATGAAGACTCTATGCACTAATGAAGGCTCTATGAACTAATGAAGACTCTATGAACTAATGAAGGCTCTACGAACTAATGAAGGCTCTATACACTAATGAAGACTTTATGAACTAATGAAGATTCTATGCACTAATGAAGACTCTATGCATTATGCACTAGTGAAGACACTATAAACTAATGAAGATTCTATGAACTAATGAAGACTCTATGAACAAAAGAAGACTCAGTGTACTGATGAAGACTCTATTCATTAATAAAGACTGCATGCAATAAAATGTACTAATGAAGACTCTAAGAGCTAATGAAGACTCTATGCACTAATGAAGACTCTAAGAGCTAATGAAGACTCTATGCACTAATGAAGACTCTAAGAGCTAATGAAGACTCTATGCACTAATGAAGACTCTAAGAGCTAATGAAGACTCTATGCACTAATGAAGACTCTAAGAGCTAATGAAGACTCTATGCACTAATTAAGACTGCATCTACTAATGAAGACTCAATGAACTAAAAAAAAAGGCTGCATGCACTAGAATGCACTAATAAAGAGTGCATGCACTGTAAAGGGCAGACATTTGCATGAGCCTGATTCAGTTATTTCAAAACAAAACCTTATATATATTTGACACACAAGTTTTTTGAAGACTCATATCGCCTTTAACTCTTAAATATTTCTCTGCTTGGTAACAATTTTCCGAATAGCACCATGTCCTTTCCAGTAATCCCCTAGTCTTTGGACATCACCTGCAACATGTCCAGTGAACACGTGGGGAATTGATCAGATTATACGTTTGCATTGCGGCTCTTTACTTTGGATCTTAATACTTCAACTTTTGGAAAATTCACTTATCTGGAAATGTTAGAAATGTACCTATGATATAAGACATTACTGCTGTAACATACTGAAAAATAAGCTACATTCAGAAACAAAGCCACATTAATAATAATAATAATAATAATAATGTTTCATAAAAATATCCATATCTAGAATTCCATTGGTGTGAAATCAAAGCTGCGATTATGACGTCCTTCCCCGAATCGATCCCGAGTACCGATTTCAGACACTTGGGATAAAACCGTCTGCACCATAAATCAATGTAAATGACTTTGAAGTCTTTGTATTGTGCTCTCCGCTTCTCTTTCTGCTCGATTCATACTGCATGTCTCGTTATCTTCAGCTGTCTCCATCGTCCCCTCGCACCTCAGATCCAGTGTCGGATATTTATCCGTTCCTACTGTCCAATATCCTCCGAGTTTCTCCTCAGACACACAGAGCAGAGAGTAATAACCGCTTCAGCTCAGAGTCATGGTGTGTAGGGTGTTAAGTTCACTCCCCTGAGGTACTTTAATGATCTGTAAGTGCTTCAAAAACTGAGGTCTGTGTCTACACTAGTGCTTTTGTTTTGTGTGTGTGTGTGTGTGTGTGATCAGGATTGACAGACTTGTTCTCAAAATGGCATCTCCTCATAAGGTTAACTTATTTCTTAACAGTGGGAAAAAAAGAATAGAACTGTCACTGAGGCTTGGACACAGAGGTCACAGACTTTTCAGTGACATTGAGGACATTTTTTCTGAAGGCTGGATTTTAGTTACTTCGAAGAGTTTATGCTTCATTTAAAGGGAAAACCACTTTAGATGCACATAGAATATTCACAACATTTACGTGACATTACATGTTTTTAGCATCTAGCATGACTGACTTTAGATGAATTAGGGTAGGTTTTAGGGCAGCATTTTTGTCTTGTGGTATTTTCTGATGCTTAATTTTAGCTTTCTAATATGATATACAGTATATTAGCACATAATTTGAATCAATCTGTCTACATATTATAAGCTAATTTCCGTGTTGGGGCATGGAACTCATTCATTTAGTTGCCATATAATGGCTTAACCCTTTTTACAGGTACACTGGTGTTCCAGTCTGACGGTGGAATGGAAATGGACTTACAGGATATTTTCAATCAGTATAAATAAATGAATGATTTTTTCTAGCTGTGAGTCCGAGTCAGGACACTTTTTACACATCTGTTTCTGGCAAATTCCATCGTTCGCCTTGGATGGATGTCTCAGATATGAATACTGGTCAGTGAATCCACTGAACTCTTATCTCTGCCCACCTGTTCTGACCGGTCACTTGATTTGAACCTCTTTTTTTTTACCAGTACACTGATGTTCCATTCAACTTATGGGACGTTTTTACATTCAGTGTACATAAATGAATGATGTTCTGGCTGTGAGTCTGATATAAAATGAGTCGGGACTCTCTTGGCTTTCAGTGTGAGACATGTGTTTTTCCCTCTGTTGAAGAACCTTACACAGAATTTTAGTGGCTGAAGATAAACACCTTCAAATTTTAGATGCTTAATAACAAGCACTTGGAGCGTCTCAGAGAGCAGAAATGGGTTTGATATCAACATTTACTCAACATTTGTGTGGAAAAAACTAACCTTTTTTATTTGGTAGTCTAAGGAAAAAACATAAAATCCTTATGAAACACTACAAATTCTTAAATCTCTGAGTGTCTAATTTCATATGAGCTTCATATTAACCTCCACTGCAGAGTGAGACATGACAAAGACACTCAATGCTGAACATGAACCCAACAAAATCAGGAGCAAATTTTTGGCCTCTGGGAGAAAGAGTTAAAGTGTAAGCGCAGGCGTGTATAATACATTATAAGAGTATGCTAAACACAGCATTATTTACTAAATCAATTAGTAGTTATTATCAGTATGAAAATCATTCATTGAGCTGATATAATAATAGCTATAACACAAGCATGAGGGCACAATAATCATTTTTTTACGTGCCTTATAGGCTTTAGCGTGTTGTATTGGAGAACGAGGCTTTAACAGAGTTTTGAATGGAAATCTAATTTTAAACTGCTGCACGAAGCTGATACACTTCTTAATATATAAAATGCATGAAGCAAGATGCATAAATTCATACCTAAACCTCATAACGTATATGCTTTACCGTCCATAGCATGAATCATAGGCAGGACTACGGATTAGCCACAAACGTTAGCAAAGTAAAGAGGAGAAAACTGAGAAAGCAACACAAACTTTTGATAAGCGAAAGAGCTCGAAGAAACTCAGAGTCAACATGGTTTAACTAATTAAATTAATCAATAACTAACATAAAGCAGGTGAACACAGTTGGATAACAAACCAATGGCAAGAGAGACTGGACCATAAAACAAAACACCATTAGAACCAGTGCATTGTACGTTAAGTTTTCTTTAAGTTGTCACACATACATTACTGCACAGTGAAATTCTCTCTTCACATATCCCATCCTTGGGGGTTGGGGTCAAGGCGCAGGGTCAGCGCCCCTGGAGTAGGGTGGGTTGGGGGACTTGCTCAAGGGCCCAATGATGGCAGCTTGGTAATGCTAGGTCTCAAACGCAGATCTTCCAGTCAACGACCCAGAGCCTTGACCACTTGAGCTACCACTGCCCCAAAAAATTTAGAAATGTTCTGTTGATGAAGGAAGACTAATATCTTATAATTCCACATCCAGTACTATAGAACAGATCTATTGAATAATTCAATCATTTTCATTTCAACACAGAGTCATCAAGCGACATCAAACTTTTATATCACCACAAGCTCAACTGAAACCCTCCAGAATTACTCTTATTAAAGATTCATAACAAGCTTATGAATGTGTTATGATGGACTAATAGAGGTACCATCTGAAAAAAACAGTGATAGCATCAATTCTATAATCTGATGAGGTGGAGGATTGAGTCAGTTCTCCACCTCCGTCTCTCTTTCTTTCAGTCTGCTGCTCTTCCATCAGTTCAGTGATTCGTTCACGTCACGTCTCTGTTCTCTTGTCAGTTGTCTGTTGCTTCAGTAAATCCAGTCCACTTTATATTGTTTATGTCCTTATTCTGCTCAGCTGTAATTGTGTGTATGTGTGTGTGTGTGGAGGAGGAGGGACAGGGCATCTGTTTATCTCTGCCATCTGCGTCATTGTCTCTGAGGCTGACAGACCTGTCTAAACTCAGTTCACTCTTTTTTTTTCCCTTCCTCTCTCATTCAACTCATCCCTTTCTCTCTGATCTTACTCATCTCACTCTTCCTCCATTACTGTGTGACCTCTCACATTAAAGACTTTCCAGTTACTTTATACACATCATAACCCCTCTCCTACTCCTACTCGTTTTCTTTTTTTTTTTCCTTCCTTCTTCTTCCAGTGCTTTCATCTCGTTTAGAGTTTAGAGATACTGCAATGGAGCTGTTTTTCTTCTAAATTCCCTCCTGTGTGTCTCTGACTGCTGTGTCTGACTCACTTTAGTCTGATTTACAGCCATTTAAAATAGAAAAAAAGATAATGTTTAATCGTTAAACTTTAGGGAATTAAATCCAGTGTGCAGGTCTGATGATAGATAATATTCATCACTTCCTGTTTTTCTGACTCTGGCTCCAACCTTGCCCCGCCCCTTATGCTAATTATCTAACCTGGTTTCTTCTGATGTCCTGAATTATCACTTCTGAAATGAAATTATACTGAATAGTCTTGAATACGCTGCTTTGCTTCGAAACACTTCCACACTCCATCTTTCCTTCTTTCGTTCTTTTGTTTTGTCTGTCGATTCAGTCCTCGCTCTCACAGATAGCCTGATTACATCTAGAATCACACATGGCATGGGTTGAGGATGAGCGGTTTTTAGTCCAAACAATTGGTCAAAAACAAAAAATAAAATGAATGAAGAGATTTGTTTTTGTTTAATAAGCATAACAATTCATTTACACAAATTTTGAGGGTGGTGGTAGCTCAAGTGGTTAAGGCTCTGGGTCATTGACCAGAAGATGGGGGTTCAAGCTGCCACCTTTGGGCCCTTGAGCAAGGCCCTCAACCCACCTTGCTCCCTCTGCTCGCTCTGACCCCAACCTCTAATCATGGGATACGTGAAGAAAGAATTTCACCATGCAGTAATGTATATGTGACAACTTATATTTAATGACTTTCTTATTAGGGGTGCCAATATTTTTGCTACATTTACCTTTTATAAGGAAATACTCAGCAGTCCTGCATCCAACCTGTTGATTATTTTCTTTCCAACCTGTTGTATTCCTCCAGATGTTAGCCAACACTAAGATATTTGATTTTCTATTCATTAAAGAACAACATTTAATAGTTTTATCGATCTATTTTTTTTTTGCTCTGCTTTCTCTTGTGAAACATCCACAAAACAAGTTATTACATACGTTATAACAGCTATGAACTATAAACAGATCCCTCATTATTCTTTCTTTTCTCTCTCTCTCTCTCTCTCTCTCTCTCTCTCTTGAAGAAATAAAAGCCTTGAGTTTATCCCATAATTGAGAAGTTCTCCATCTTTGCCTCAGAGGAAAACAGCTTTCATTAAGTGTCTCCTTCGACAGAGCCTCACCATAGTAACGTCTATACGTTGTTTGTTGTTGAATAACAGCATTATACTTACCGTTCTGCGTAGATTACGAGCAGCATTCGCCAAAGACGTCTCTGTGAAAGCCGTTACTATAGAAATGAGAACATTAGAAATGAGAACATTAGAAATTAGAACAAGTCCATTAATATAAGAATAGGGTTCTGCTTACAGCCAGAGCTAACGTCAGAGCTCATATTAAAGGAAACCTTTCACTTCCTGATCAAAAGCTGTTTTATTTATTTATTTATTTTTTGGCTTTTTCTAGAATTCCTACATCCCATGAGAAATCCAGAAAGGAGGCGATCTCATAAATCGCATGTTTTATTCAGTGATATCATGTTACATGTGCTGCACAGACTGAAGGAGGTCAAGAGCGTGACACTGATTTAGAAAGCTTTTCTTTTTCTCCCTGTAGAGGATTTCTTCTTCTATACAGCACCATGCTCTGCAAGTTAATGTGAACATTATGGCTCTTGTTCTAGGAGTAAAAGAGTCCTGTAGACTCGTGATAGGATTCTACAGTGTGTGTGTGTGTGTGTGTGTGTGTTTTGTTACACAAAGCAGAAACGCTCACACAGTTCAGGCAGGAGGTTCAGTCAGTTTCAGCGTTGTGTGTATCAGGGTCATGTTGATCTTTGAAGAACCTCCTGAGCACACTAATCCACACTTACTTTACACTGGAGGTGTTGTGTGGTGTAGAACATTTAATAAAATCCCCGACACACACACACACACACACACACACACTTACATTTATCTAATGGCTTTGCAGTAGAGCTCCCATATGGGGCCATGTTATTGAACCTCCATTACTTTAAGTGCTTTCTCTCTCTCTCTCTCTCTCTCTCTCTCTCTGTCCATCCCACATAGTTAATAAATCTCCTGCTGGCCTCTGATCTGATTTCAGGTCAATGGACACCCCCAGATGGAGACTATTCCAAAAAATGTTTGCTTAAAAAAGTATAAATGTTTACAAAAAGATTAAAAAATATTACACTCATTAAAATAGTTACATAATTCTATTAATACTCCAAACAGCTATATATCTATATATATATATATATATATATATATATATATATATATATATATATATTTATATATATATATATATATATATATAGCAATACACTGTATATTAAACACCATAAAAACAAATTCAAGTGAACAATGTGCATATGACCACTGATGAGAACGTTCACTGTTTAAAAATAATTATTTATAAAAATTTATGATCCATAATGTTGCAAATTTGATTTGATTCAGTTCTGATTCCGAATCAAATGATTTGTTCGGATTCATACTATCATTACTTCCGGTTGGTTAATGCTGTAGTTCATAAGTTCCTAATATCCACGAACAAAGTAAATATAGTTAGTTAAATATACAGCTTTTTGTAACGCTCATTTTGACTCGAATGCTGAATAAGACAGACATGAATGAAATGATTCACTGACTCAAGATGGTTTAAAATTGGTTTCTGCATGCACACTACTACAAAATGAACTCAGAGAGATCCATCTTTATAATGTAAACTTACATAAAAGTATTTAATATGACTCGGAGACAGATATCAATTCGTTCATTTTAAGGAATCATTTGCGAATGATTCATTAAGTAAAAATAAAAACCATTTACTTAGCCGGTAAAGGTATCTAAGATATAGGTCCGAATGATATATTATTTCCTCTTAAAAATTAGAGATAAACAAATGGATTATTGTTAAATCTATTTTTAAACATTTTTTAACTAATTTCTTAGTTGTTTTATTTGTTGATCATTTTTAAGTATCTTTTTTATACAATGAAGCAGAACCATATAATTTTTTGGTTTTGATATTTTTATTGGAATTTTCAGTATACATATACAAAACATTTAACAAACCCCCAGCCCTTACCAATAAAACCCTAGAATAACGGTCATGCTGTCCATTAAATCCAATAAGAATTACAGGTGTTGTTAAAAATAAATGAATGAATGAATGAATGAAAGAATAAAAGAATAAAAGAATAAATAAATAAATAAATAAATAAATAAATAAATAAATAAATAAATAAATAAATAAATAAATAAAATAACACAAATAAATAAATAATAATGATAATAATAAATAAATACATAAATAAAATAACATAAATAAATAAAAAAAGGGGGGGGATCAATAATAATTATCTAAATTGGTCAACATAATCAATGAAAGGGCGAAAGTTTTTTACCGATCCTATTAATGAGTAGTTAATCTTTTCAAGGTAGAGACATCATAGGATGTCTCTACGTGCCAACAGAGAACAAAAGGCAAGGATTTTGCACAAGAACCATATAATTTATTGTGGTTTCTACTTGACCCACATTACGTGTCAAAACTCTATTCAGTGTTATTAGCAGTATTCTGTACATCATCTGGAAGTGGGAAAAATCAACAGCTGGATGAGCAGCTGGAAAAATCATTCTTAGTTTTTTCACTTTTGCTACAAAGGTACAAACATAACCGTGTTTGTTTTGTGTAATCAAATACTAAGACTCTGGCAGCTGCGTTAGATCCGGTTCTCTCAATAAATCGATTTCATATGTTCGTGTGTGAGCCATGAGAACGTATGCGCTATATTTAGGACGTTTGTCTGAGAAAAATGCAGATGCTTTCCATCATTTAAAAATATTTCCCAACGTTTCAGTGGCTAAAAAACAGGAAATGCCTGACACAAAACTGGCCAAGTATTGATATTTCACAATATGGTTAATGATTCATTAAGCAATGAGGAGGTTTTCCGTTTGTTTCGATCCGTTTAGAGATTTTGTCTGCCGTGGACCGTTTAGAGACATAAACGTTCTGTTGGATTGGGAGCTGATTTGGATGAGTGAATTGTTATTAAAGTATGAACTGCAGTAATTACCCCGTAACTCCAAATCTCACACTGAAATTTGATTGTTGTCAATAACGGCTGAGTTGATTATGTTGTCTTCAAATGTCTGTGCTGGATCTGGGCCGCTTTGAGGCTTCCATTTTTTCTCTTTGCAGGCTAAATGTGCAATTTGTGCTGAACGAGAGCACGCTGAGGGATTTGGGCAAAATTGAGACTGAGCATTTTACAGAAGCTGTAAACGTCAAACCTTTAGAAATACGGTTATCTCTCCAGGATGATAAGCCCCGTCCTGGCCTGCATCTCCTCACAGACGCTCCTGATCAGGGTGTCTGAGGTCTCCGTGGTGTCATATGTTGACCTTTGAGCCTCCCCGTGGTGCCAACATGAGCTTCTGGCTCAGATCTCCGACATGTGTTAGCTTTTAGCATTCGGTTCCTCGGCTTCGAAGCTCTCGCTGTGTGGACGCTGGGGTTCACATGTGAGAGTTTCTCTTGAGCAGCCAATTAAAAAATATTATTAGCATGGCTTTCTTTTTCTTTTTCTTTTTCTTTTTTTTTTCCAGGAAAGAATTTAGAGAGAGGAAAGGGAGGTCTTCTAAAGTTTCTGAAAGCATGCCTAAGGCAAAGAGCTGTCTGTTTTTATCAGTGAGGATTGTCATCTGTAAGCAGTGTTCCAGCTCTGTGTTCTAATTCAGTTCAGAGCCAAAACACTGAAGTCATAAAATCATTCCACTCTGATCAAAAAGCTCTCGCTTTTTCTGTCCTCTTTGGACATGAGACATATCACTTTTAAGAAATAAAGGTGCCAGAAAGAACCAAAAAAGTACTGATTCTACTCATAGAAGAACCATTTCTGGTTCCACAAAGAACCTAGAAGTAAACAGTTCGTAATAGAACCCTTGCCATAAAGAACATTTTTATAGTCTAAAGAAACCTTCTTCTACTTTAAAGAGCAGTGAAAACCTTCTACAGATGTTAAAGGTTCCTCATAGAACCAGACACCTTAAAGATGATGAACCATTTGAGCACCGCAGTGCTGCAATTCTTCATTATGAGTTGTTGATGAATTATCTGTTACTGTATCTGAAGGCTGGAAGGAGTCTCCAGTTTTAGAGAAAAAATGGATAAAAAGATATACTTATATTTTTGTAAAAATTAAAGATGCCAGGAAGAACCAAAAAGGGGTTTTTGTGGTGATAGCATAGAAGAACCATTTTTGGTTCCTCAAAGAACCTTTAAGTAAATAATAGATCCCATTGTTGTCCTAGTGCTAATAAGAATATTTTTATTGCCTAAAGAATAAGTGGAACTGTAGCTTATTCTTTCAGTGGTAGCTCAAGCGGTTAGGGGTCTGGGTTGTTGATCCAAAGGTCGGGGTTCAGGCGCAGGCACTGCCAAACTTCCACTGTTGGGCAATTGAGCAAGGCCCTAAAACCCTCTCTGCTCCAGGGGGGCTGTATTATAGCTGCCCCTGTGCTCTGACCCCAACTTCCTCACCGGGGATATCCGAAGAAAAGATTTCCACTGTTCTGTAATGTATGTGTGGCGATAATAATAGAACCTTTTTCAATTTTAGTGAAATTCCATACGAACATGTTAACAGTTCCTCGTAGAACCAGACACCCGAAAGACAAAGAGCCATTTGTATAAAGAACCTTTATATTGAATAGTGTATAATTTAACATAACATAACATAACACATGGAGGTTTTATCTATATAGCTTGAATTAGACTCTGAATAAGAACCAGATTCATCTGAAATAACAATCATCTGAAACGATCACGTTTGCATTATTGGCCCATTTCACATCTCACATGCTCTTCATTTCATGCTCCTTCTTTGCCATGCGAGCGTTACAGAACTCGGTGTTCCTGCACATTGGATATGAAATGGACTGAAAATCACATCCTGTGCGCTGGAGCACCGAGCCAAACAAGACAAAACGACATCAACAATCTGATTACTTAGAAAGCTTTATAGACAGTGCCGTAGTTCCTCACTCTCACTGGTGCTGATCAACCCTTTTCACCAGTAAACCAGTGCTTCATGCTGCTGGTGGAATAGAAACTACAGGACTTTTTTTTTCAGACTTACGAGACATTCATTCAGTGTAAAGTACTGAATGATGTTCAGGCTGGGAGTCTGATATAAAATGAGTCTGTGTGTTTTAGACGTGTGTTTTATTTCTCTGTTGGAGCGCAGAATTACACAGGAGCAAATTCCCTTTCCCTTCTGTTTGTCTTGGGGAAAAATTATATAAATAATGGAGACGATTTAGTGATTAATGACTAAAAAATACTTTTCATTTGATTAATAGGAAAATTATATAATATATACAGAGAGTCCGTGTTGTTCTGCATGGACAGGTCAGTGACAGAAAAAGATTAGTTTGAATTATAGGATTTGAAAATAAATAAATTAATAATAATAAAAATAAAAAGCTATTTCTGGTTAAGAGCCAACACAAATCTCCAAATCCCTACAGGATCTCCGGTTGTTTTTATTTTGTGCCATCATTTTTATCAAAGAACACATATCTCTCTCTCTCACTCTCTGTCTATTTCTGTGCCTCTGTATCTCCCTCTTTTTCTATCTATCTATCTATCTATCTATCTATCTATCTATCTATCTATCTATCTATCTATCTATCTATCTATATCTATCTATCTATCTATCTATCTATCTATCTATCTATCTATCTATCTATCTATCTATCTATCTATCTATCTATCTATCTATCTATCTCTCTCTCTGTCTCTGTCTGTCTGTCTGTCTCTCTCTCTCTCTTTCTCCCTCTCTCTCTCACTCACTCTCTTTGTCCTTCTTTCTCACCCTCCCTCTCTCTCTCTCTCCATATATATATATATATATATATATATATATATATATATATATATATGTATGTCTTTCTCACTGTTACGCTATCTATTTATCTATCTATCTGTCTATCTTTCTTTCTCTCTGTCGCTCTCTCTCTCTCTCTCTCTCTCTCTCTCTCTCTGGTCTGTCGGAGCATGTTAGAGAGGGATCAGTTTTCACAAGGTGCTACCTCGTCTCAGATGTCTCCCTAACCCGATCCTGCTTGCTGCACGTTCTGACCGTTGACCCCCTGCACCCTCTGCGACTCGGTGTGTGTGGAGGACATCCTGTTACCGTGACATGTTTTCCTAAACCCATGTTCCCCACCCTGTCCTCACTCCCTCACTCCGATTTCTCTCAGGAGAGGGGGAATCTGAGCACGGCCCCGGAGTCAAGCGTCACTCGCCCTCCCCACCTCTCTGCGCTTATTAGATTAGTCGCCAGCTGAGGCCAACATGCAGCACTTCCTGTGACAGACGCTCCCTTCCTGTGAGGAGACCTTTGACCCAGAATCGGGCCCCTCTTTATTTTCCTCGGCGACTAATTGTTTTCAGTTGTGTGTGAATATGAAATGCTCCTTTGCCAACATCGAGTCCTTGACGTTTAACGCGCGGCGATTCCTAAAGTGCTTCTGTCGCTTTGTTTTGAATTGTTCGCATTCTTTCTAGCTCGCCTTTGTCCTCGGTCCCTGCTTTCTTTGGATGCAGTTGGCACATGGGATTGCCAAATATTTCACAAATGCTCCTTTACTGCTTCCTACCATATCTGGTTTGTTTTTCTATCATTGCTTTATCTGTCTCTATCCGGAGAAGACTCGAGATCGTAGCCGTGTTCTGTTCAGAATACGTATTTTAACCCAAACTCCTTGTAAATGTTGGCGTATACGATCCCTGTCACCTCTTCATGCTTCTCAGTTAATGAGTGCAGCTTTGTTCCTGGGTCATTTGTCCACATTCTGCACTCTAATGAAGACATGATACTGACTGAATTCTTGATTCTGATTGGTCAGAAGGTGTTGATTCATTTTCTATACCAGCAGCCCTGGCATTAGTTTTGAGTATAATTCAATTAACAGGTTTATATGAACTGTCCTGATACATCATCGTTTCTATGGTAACATATGGTAGCATATAATCTAAGCCTAATAATAAAGGCATGAGGAAGGAGTCTCCAGTTTCAGTGTTTTATCACAGTTCAGAGCTGAAATAACAAAACAGGAAGTAGCCAGTGTGTTTACAATGGAATTTTTCACTTCATGAGACAATAGAAAAGAAAGATTTGGGTTATATGTAAGCAATATCGCGCAAGTAATTGGTTATTTTGAATATTGGCCAATGTTCAGTAACTGTGAGTGCGATATTGCTTTATACAACAGCTCTATAACAAGAAACAAATAGCGAGTCATATTTCAGACACAATATAGCCGAAGCATCATCAGCGGCACCTTTGCCTCCTTGCCAACAGAGGGAGCCCTCACCCGAATTCTAGTTCACTTCCTGTGCCCAGTTTTACTGCATATAAGAAGTATTATCAGTTTGTCTGCATTTGTCTGTTTTTTCTATTTCTCTCATGTGTTTTTCTGTCTTCTGACTAATTCTGGTTTTCTACCTTTTGCCTGTTTCCTGTTTATTCTTTTGCCTATCATCTTGGATTTGTTGCTGGAATCAACTCTGCATGTTCTGTTCCCGCGTCATCGTCATACCAATGCTTTGTAGTGGAAAAAGACCCTGAAGAAGCCACATGCATTTAAAATCCAGTCACCTAGCGGCTAGTTAACTCACAACCGTTTGTAGATTCCCGTTAAAGAAGCTTCCGGTGCTTCCTTTTTATCTTCATCTGACGAGCTTTCGTACTTTAAGTCATATTTCTGAAAAGTATCCATTGTCACATCTGATGAAAATGTCACTAACTTTAATGTAGAAACCGTGTCGAACCAGGAATTGGTATTTTTCGTAGCAAACACAGCATGATCCAGTCAGCGAAAAGTCCCTGTCTACCCATGCATCCATCCATTGTCTACACCCGTTTTATTCCTAATTAGGGTCACGGGGATCTGCTGGAGTCTATCCCAGCACACATTGGCTGAAAGGCAGGGGTACACCCTGGACAGGTCACCAGTCCATCACAGGGCCACACATATAGACAGACAATCACACACACTCACACTCACTCCTATGGGCAGTTTAGAATTACCAATCAACCTAATGTACATGTTTTTGGGCTGTGGGAGGAAACCGGAGTAAACCCATGCAGGCACAGGGAGAACATGCAAACTCCACACAGAAAGGCCCCTGCCTGTTCGAACCCGGGATTCAAACCCAGGACCGTCTTGCTGTGAGGCAACAGTGCTAACCACTAAGTCCATCCCAGTCCAGTTATAAGAAATATAATCACTCTTGGAGCGCTTGTTGACCGATCAGTTTAGTGGACTGACTAATAATATTCGTTCATATTAACTGGACATGTGATTTGGAAACTATATTGGGGAGAAAGCGAAATATACAAATGCCAAAAAAAGTACTTCATGTGTTGACATGATATACACTAAGACTCATCCGGTTCTGGTGGATTTTAAAGCACAGGCCCGCACCAGAGCTATGTAGAAATTCTTGGCAGCATCGAAGACAATTCTTTCTGAACAGCTTCCAAAAGGCTGACTGACTCACCAGGGAGGAAACAAGAACGTAGTGAAGTGTCGACTGACTCCAGTTTTTATCCAGCATAATTCACAAACACTGACTGCTGTTACAGGATGTTTAATAAGCACTTAATGACATGTAATGTCATTTTATTTTGATTTTACCTCATTTTTTCAGCTAACAAGGTAGATACTAGCTAGCGAGCCGGATGCTAGCTGGTGAGTCAGATGCAAACTGGAGGCTAGCAGAAAGACACAGCTGCTGTAACTTTAGATGCTAAGCTCTTACAAACAGCCAAGAAACATAATCAGAGGAATAGTGAACTATGATAATAGATGAAATTATGATGTAGAGCAGACCACCAGTGTGACTTCTTTGGTAAATGTTAGCATTATCTTTACAACCATAATGCTAGCGTTACTTTTAAGAAGTGAACTAGCAACTGATCAGGGTTAGAGTTGTGTATCCAAGCATTGTAACTTCTTTTTTTTCATGTGTCTAAACATTTTATGCCATTCAACACTGTGTCTTGTCCATGATCCAGGCTGCAGTAAATAGCAGCAGTAAATACAGTCCATTCAGCAGCAGGAGTGATGTCCTTATCGAGCTGAAAGCACACACCGGATCCTCTGGGTCCTGCACCATAGATCAGGTTGAGACAGCTCAGAGGCATGAGCAAACACACAGAGCCGCCCATGACTCGGCTTCGAAATAAAACAGACTTGTCCAAATAAAATGTTATTAATAGTGCTCTGGAACTAAAACGTAACATTTACAACAGTAACGATAAGTCTGTTAATGATATATCAGCCATCAACAGCTTGAGTGAGCTTATTAAAAAAGCTCAAAGTTACATTTCAGATTAGCTACAAAATTCAAAGGTACGTATAAAAAGCCGCATAAAATGTTAATTGTAAAAATGACACTAATGAAAGAAGGACGTGAAGGAGGTGTGGCCTCTGTGTCAGTCTCAGTGAAGGAGGTGTGGCCTCTGTGTCAGTATCAGTGAAGGAGGTGTGGCCTCTGTGTCAGTATCAGTGAAGGAGGTGTGGCCTCTGTGTCAGTATCAGTGAAGGAGGTGTGGCCTCTGTGTCAGTATCAGTGAAGGAGGTGTGGCATCTGTGTCAGTATCAGTGAAGGAGGTGTGGCCTCTGTGTCAGTATCAGTGAAGGAGGTGTGGCCTCTGTGTCAGTATCAGTGAAGGAGGTGTGGCCTCTGTGTCAGTTCCAGTGAAGGACGTCTGACCTCTGTGTCAGTGCCAGTAAAAGGAGGTGTGACCTCTGTGGTAGTGCCAGTGAAAGGAGGTGTGACCTCTGTGGTAGTGCCAGTGAAAGGAGGTCTGACCTCTGTGTCAGTGCCAGTGAAAGGAGGTCTGACCTCTGTGGCAGTGCCAGTGAAAGGAGGTGTGACCTCTGTGTCAGTTCCAGTGAAAGGAGGTGTGACCTCTGTGGCAGTGCCAGTGAAAGGAGGTGTGACCTCTGTGGCAGTGCCAGTGAAAGGAGGTGTGACCTCTGTGGTAGTGCCAGTGAAAGGAGGTCTGACCTCTGTGGTAGTGCCAGTGAAAGGAGGTCTGACCTTTGTGTCAGTGCCAGTGAAAGGAGGTCTGATCTCTGTGTCAGTTCCAGTGAAGGACGTCTGACCTCTGTGTCAGTTCCAGTGAAAGGAGGTGTGACCTCTGTGGTAGTGCCAGTGAAAGGAGGTCTGACCTCTGTGGTAGTGCCAGTGAAAGGAGGTCTGACCTCTGTGGTAGTGCCAGTGAAAGGAGGTCTGGCCTCTGTGTCAGTGCCAGTGAAAGGAGGTCTGACCTCTGTGGCAGTGCCAGTGAAAGGAGGTCTGACCTCTGTGGCAGTGCCAGTGAAAGGAGGTCTGACCTCTGTGGCAGTGCCAGTGAAAGGAGGTCTGACCTCTGTGGCAGTGCCAGTGAAAGGAGGTGTGACCTCTGTGGTAGTGCCATTGAAAGGCGGTCTGACCTCTGTGTCAGTGCCAGTGAAAGGAGGTCTGACCTCTGTGTCAGTTCCAGTGAAAGGAGGTCTGACCTCTGTGGTAGTGCCAGTGAAAGGAGGTCTGACCTCTGTGTCAGTGCCAGTGAAAGGAGGTCTGACCTCTGTGTCAGTGCCAGTGAAAGGAGGTCTGACCTCTGTGGCAGTGCCAGTGAAAGGAGGTCTGACCTCTGTGGTAGTGCCAGTGAAAGGAGGTCTGACCTCTGTGTCAGTGCCAGTGAAAGGAGGTCTGACCTCTGTGTCAGTGCCAGTGAAAGGAGGTCTGACCTCTGTGTCAGTGCCAGTGAAAGGAGGTCTGACCTCTGTGTCAGTGCCAGTGAAAGGAGGTCTGACCTCTGTGTCAGTGCCAGTGAAAGGAGGTCTGACCTCTGTGTCAGTGCCAGTGAAAGGAGGTCTGACCTCTGTGGCAGTGCCAGTGAAAGGAGGTCTGACCTCTGTGGCAGTGCCAGTGAAAGGAGGTCTGACCTCTGTGGTAGTGCCAGTGAAAGGAGGTCTGACCTCTGTGGTAGTGCCAGTGAAAGGAGGTCTGACCTCTGTGGTAGTGCCAGTGAAAGGAGGTCTGACCTCTCTGTCAGTGCCAGTGACAGCAGCATGTCCTCTGTGTCAGTACTCTGTGTTTTCCTTTCTTGTTTGCTTTATTTATTCTCACACACTCATACTTTTTCTCCTGCCTCATTGGCTCCTTCCGGTCACCTTGTACCTGGACTTCATGTTTGATGTATCTGAGCTGGCGTTTGTTGCATGAGTGACGATTTCCCAGCACTGACTGTGATTTATTGCTACAGGATTTATCGCTACAGGATTGTCAGTGTCTTTCACAGCACCTCAGGAACATCCTATTATATGAACCAGTGAATCAATAATATCTTTTTTTTATCATTTTCAAAAAAACATGATACACATTGTAGCTTTAATAAAATAAAAATAGAAATGTGACCTTTTTTTAAACCATGTAGAATGCGTGCCAGGCGTAATTAAAACGAGAGCTGACAGTAAAATGTTTTCAGCTGCATCACGCTGAGACAGCTCAGGGACACGAGCCAACACACTGAGAAGGCCTTTCAGAGGCTAAATCACTAACCCTCAAGGGGCCTGCTAACAGCGACTACAAATCTGAAGCATTAATTACAGTTAGAATGAACAAATTCATCATATAATGTCTGATTGTTTGCTAAAAGCCTGCATGTAGTTATGATTACTCCTGTATGTTTATAAGAAACCTTATGATAGGAAACCACTGTTGTCTTCTCACATGAAACATTCTCTTCCTGTTTGGAAGGAGTCAGACCATTATAAACATGCAGGCATAGGAGTGTACTGGAAAAGCTGATGGTACACTCACAACCTCCTGTTTTAGCTCTTGTGTTGTAGGAACCTTGCAGATCTGGCTGTCATTTAAAGCGCTATTAAAAATATAAGCGTAAAATGGAGCATTATTGACAGAGCAAGTGCAATAGAAGTACGATGTCACTGACCGAGCGAATCCTTCAGAGCTGTCTTCAGGCTCTGTATTATAAATCTGGTTATATAAAGAGAGAAGCTCCTGAAGATCATCACTTGTTTTTTTTTAGACTGAGATTAGTAGATCTCTTCTGTATTAAAAGACAACAGGATGCTTATTAAAAATTCATTAGAGC
Source organism: Hemibagrus wyckioides (assembly GCF_019097595.1). Taxonomy (NCBI): domain Eukaryota; kingdom Metazoa; phylum Chordata; class Actinopteri; order Siluriformes; family Bagridae; genus Hemibagrus; species Hemibagrus wyckioides. The sequence goes on along the minus strand of NC_080721.1, from coordinate 9,994,491 downwards.
CTATTCAAATGAATTAAATTAAAGCTTATCTAAAAACGTATCGATAAAGAGTGTATTGATGAAGCTGTAAAATCCATAATCACTATATTATTAATGTCCCAGATACAATGGAAGGAGAAACTGAGAGTCTACGAGACTGAGATCTTGGGGATTCACCTAATTTGTTGTCTGTCAGTAATATTTGCTAGCACTTATGCATTTATAATTTGTTTTATAGCATGCTGAACATGGTACTTTATAAATCCAGGCATAAACAGTTGTAGTTATATACATAAAGCTACATAACGGCTAAGGAATGTAAGGTTATGCAACATAATTTTAACACCCTGTTTTTAAGACTGTAGCGCACGCTAATCAGTGCTTCCAGGATTTCAGGATATTCTGCTTGCTTAAATTTTTCTAAATTACACATTTTATGTTTAATAAGCGCTTAAAACATGTAATATCCTTTTATTTTCATTTTAAATTACACTTTCAGCTAGGTAGATACAAGCTAGCAAGCCGGATGCTATGTAGTAAGTCAGATGCTAGCAGTCCAGCTGGAGGCTAGCAGCAAGATACATCTGCTGTAACTTTAGATGTTGATGATAAGCTCTTACAAACAGCAGAGCCAAAAAAGATAATCAGAGAAATAGTCAAGGTTAAAAGATGAAATTATTGATGTCCATTAGTGTGCCTTCTTAGGTAAATGATAGCATTAGCTTTACCACCATAACACTAGCGTTACCGTTAAGAAGTGACCTAGCAACTGATCACCTCAGCTCCATTTGCTAACAAAATCTGTTTCCAGAATTTTTATGTGACTAGATTTTATCACATGCACGATTTCTGTTTGTTTACGCTTTGATTTATTTCCTTTTGAGGCACTGGGTATTATGTTTTTCCACAGATTTGGCTAGAGACGTGTCGTGTGACTCATCACAACACGCATTCAGACAAAACCCTGTTCCATTCCTGTACGCCGTACATGACTACAGCTCTGTGAGAAAGCTATTACAGATGTGTGTTCAATGGTAGGAGACTAAAAGAAAAATTCTGTGTTTGTGGTATGAATAGTTTTCCTCATAAAAAGGCCAAAAACACTGCAGGTTTTCTCACAAAAACAACCAAAAATCAGTAAATCCCCCTCAAATAAACTGCCCAGTGTTATAATACAGCTTTATAGCATACGACATTGGGATTATTAAGTGATTCTCCACTCATTCAAACCATTTGGAGGTATGCTGATATAGGAAAATAATCAATGACAGGTGATGATAGAGTGTTGTCTTGTAGCCTGGCATGAAGCGGAATCACTGTTTCCACCCTGGAATGGATTATTTTCCGTTAACCGAACACAAAGTGGACGACACACCACCCAGAATGAGTTTCCACCTCACACCTCACACCTCATTGTTCCCAGGACAGACTCCAGATCCACCATGACCCGGACGAGGACAAGCGTTTTTCAAAAACGAATGATCTTTTGAAGAGGTTGTTGGAACAAGGGCTTGCTCTGTCCTTTCCAAATGTCAATCTGATATTGCAGTACCTGCTGCTTCCACATGCATATATGTGTTCTTGGTCTGTATTCTGTTTCGGATGTAATTTTAGCATGTGCAAACTGCAAACAAAATAAGAAATCAGAAAACACAAAAACATAATTAAAAAAAATAATAAAATAATTAATTAAATAATTAACAATAACAAAAAAAAAACTGCAAACAAAATAAGAAATCAGAAAACCCAGAAACATAATAAAAAAAAGCAATAAAATGAATAAATAAAATAAATTAAAAAAAAGACTACACAAAAACAAATCAGAAAATAAAATAACAAAACTGCAAACAAAATGAGAAATCAGAAAACACAAAAACATAATTAAAAAAATAAAATAAATAAATAAAATAAATTTAAAAAAAGACTACACAAAAACAAATCAGAAAATAAAATAACAAAACTGCAAACAAAATAAGAAATCAGAAAACACAAAAACATCATAAAAAAAGCAATAAAATGAATAAATAAATAAAAACACAAAAAAACAAATCAGAAAACAAAATAAAAAAACTGAAAACAAAATAAGAAGTCAGAAAACACAAAAACATAATTTAAAAAAATGAAATTAAATAAATTAATACAATAAATAAAAAAGAGAACAAAAAAACAAATCAGAAAATAAAATAACAAAACTGCAAACAAAATAAAAAAAAATCAGAAAACACAAAAACATTATAAAAAAATAAATAAAATGAATAAATAAATAAAAACACAAAAAACAAATCAGAAAACAAAATAAAAAAACTGAAAACAAAATAAGAAATCAGAAAACACAAAAACATAATTAAAAATATATATGTATATTAAATAAATAAACAAATTTTAAAAAAAAATAACTGAAAACACAATAACAAATCAAACAAATATTTTGTTTTCTGATTTGTTATTGTGCTTTAAGGTTTGTTGTTTTGTTTCCAGAATTTTTATTTTGTTTTTTGTTTTGTTATTATGTTTTCGGATTTGTTATTGTGTTTTGCACTTCTCAGCCACCTTACGAATCCCTTGTTTCTAGCATCTAGCTATTCTGTATTAATAAATTAATTCAGCAGGACTGGGAGTAGCGTAATCCTGAAATCTTTAGCACTGTGAACTTCCTGTCACATCCTGTTTCTTATTCTAATACTCAAAACCACACATATTAAATCGGCGGTTTGTCATCAGGGATCGTCGCATCATGCATTAATTATCATGACTTAATCTTGCGAAGGAAGTGGTACATTTTCTATTCCAATACAAAAATAATTTAATGCAACTCGGAAGTGTATAAAGGTGAAGATTTCAGCTCCTCAGTTATGTTCGTATCCCTTGTGAGCCAGGTTTGGACTGAGAGTTCGGACTCGCACCCATTCCCACACCCCAGCAAACTCCTTCTGTTCTTCCCATGCCTGAACCATTACCCACAATGCCCCTTTGGTGACATTCCCATGATGCTGTTTCCCAGTGCTGGGATGTTACAGGCTTTATATATTATCAGCTTGATGTTTTTATAGAGTAAAGATCTTCCTTGTGTCAGTCCTGCTATTAGATGAGTTCTATCTAGCCACTTAGGTTATGTTTATAGCAGTTTTTTACCTTTTCTGCTTGAGCAAACGTTTTGCTTTAGATGATCATTGACCTTGAATGTAATAATGCTAGAGAATACGCAGTGAAAGGTCATTAGGTCCGTTCAGAAATAATCTACAGAGATCTGTGGTTGAGTACAGCTTATTGTAACATGCATTATTGTGACTTCTCAGTTTGATTTTTCTTTTCAAAATACACCGAACTGCACATGTCTTAGTTATTAGATCAGTATATATACATGTATATAGCCTATATATAATGACAATTCAGTGTAATACTGAGAACAGGGTGGATTATGGACAGAAACATTACAGCAAATAAAGCAATGATGATGATGATGATGATGGTGGTGGTGGTGGTGGTACAAAACATCATCCTAACATGTGGATTGAGGCTAGCTAGTGAGTAGGATGTTAGCAGTCAAACTGGAGGCTAGCAACAAGACACAGTTGTTATAACTTCAGATGCTAATGTTAAGCTCTTACAAACAACAGATCCAGGAAAACATAATCAGAGGAAGAGTGAAGTACTGTAGGATAACAGATGAAACTATGATGTAGAGCAGACCACCAGTGTGGCTTCTTAGGTAAATGTTAGCATTATCTTTACTACCATAATACTAGCGTTGCCTTTAGGAAGTGAACTAGCAACTGACCATCTCAGCTCCATTGCTTACAAAATGTATTTCTAGAATTCTATTTGTTTTGATGAATTCACAATCATTTCAAACCGCTCTCTATTTGATCATTTTATTGCCACTACTACTAGCAAATACTTGAGGATCAAGGGTTTGGAGCCTCGTACGAGTTGTAATTTGGCAGAACTGGGATTTGAGCTCCAACGATGAGTCCACCGTCTTAACCACTGAGATACTACTGGATTTACAACTGACTTAGTTGTCATAGAAACAGCTACCAACCAGAGAGTATGAAGGATTCCTTCTAGACATTTGAAGAGCGTCTTTTCATACTGCGGCCTATGTTGTCCGTCCTCTTCTGCATACATGAGCTCACAGAGAGAGAGAGAGAGAGATAGAAAGAGACAGAGAGAGAGAGGGCAAGCGATAGATAGAGAGAGAAAGAGAGAGAGAGAAAGTGAGAGAGATAGAGAGAGAATTATATATATATATATATATATATATATATATATATATATATATATATATATATATATATATATATATATATACATATATATATATATATAGATAGATAGATAGATAGATAGATAGATAGATAGTTTACCATCCCTCCCGCCTAAAGAGCACAGGATTCAATTTGGATTGCTTAATTTTCAGTAATTAACATTGTGTGTGTGTGTGGACTGCAGTCTGACTGACGTCACTAGAAAAATACAAACTTTTGTGCTGAGTATGCTTTCTCCATCGGTACAGTGTGGATTATATAAAACCCCTGAGAAGGAAACACTCGACTCAGACAGTCACACTGGAGCAGGTGGTGATATTTGAGTGAGAATATACAGAAAATATTAGCTAACAGAAATCTTTTTTTTTTTTAACAAATCAAAAAGGACATTCGAAGCTGACAGACATGTAGCTGTGTGATTTGCTAATCATATCCATTGGTGAGCGGTGGTAGCTCAAGTGGTTAAGGCTCATTGACAGGAAGAACAGGGTTCAAGCCCCAGCACTGCCAAGCTGCCACTGTTGGGCCCTTGAGCAAGGCCCCTAACCCACCCTGCTTCAGGGACGCTGTATCACGACTGACCCTGCGCTCTGACCCCAACTCCCAAGGATGGGATATGCGAAGAAAGAATTTCACTGTGCAGTAATGTATATTTGACAAATAAAGGATACTTAACAGTATGTGATATGCTAACAGAGCTACTTAGCTGAGCTTGTTAATGTTTATTTGAAGTTCATTTAGAAATTGATCTGAACTGGGGATGAAAAGATGAGCCAAAAGCTATCTCATCTCAGGTAAGGAGGCGTGGCCCTGCTTCTTGTCAGATGACTATAAGAGGTGTGGCCTCTGTACCTGTCAGTACCAGTAATCTGTGTTTCATCCCTAGTAAAGGAGGCGTGGCCTTTGTGCCTCAATGCCAGCAAAGCAAATGTAGATCTTCCACTTCTCAAATCTGCTGTTATAAATCTTACTATATATTAAATCATTAAATCATTCATACACACTCCTTCTGCTGACATGTTCTACTTCCAGACTTTCAGCTAATTTCTATTTACAGAAAAATAAGAGTTATATTGAGTGTTGGCAAAAGTATGAAAGCAGCTCCAGTGCCTCCTGTTACAGCATTAAACTGGCTCCATTCCCTCTGCTCACTGTGTGTGTCTGCTCTCTCCATATGATCAGCATATGTGCGGCGTATGCTATAAAAGTGCAGGAAGAAGAGTGAGAGTGTGTTTGATGCTGGATGAAGTACAAGATGTCTTATATAGCTCAGGGCAGGAAAAGCAGAGGATCGTGAGTTCAAATGACGGGCTCTTGACCGAAGCACTTAACCCTGGACTTGTGTAAATGAGATTAATGTACAGGACATGGCTCTGGATAAGGGCCAGTGTGAATGTAAATGTAGTGTAGATAATTAGGCTTTTATTGTTTTTCACACACATGTTGCTCTTTAGGTTCGTTCTTCATTTGTTCTTCTGCTGTATTGTCTGTTTGATTGATCACTGAGTTTCACAGTGAGAAAATGTGTATCTCGTTTCTAACAGGTGTCACAGGGCTGGTGGAGATGGACGATGAAGGCAACAGAGAAATCAACTTCGCTCTCTGGGACATGACTGACACTGACTCGGGAGTTTATCAGGTAGCTTCATTTGTGTGTGTGTGTGTGTGTATGTAGTGAAAAAGTGTGAATAAGTGTGTGTGTGTATTTGTGAGTGTGAAAGTGTGTGTGTGTCTATCTGTGTATATGAGTGTGTGTGTGCAAGTGTGTGAGTGTGTGTGTGTGTGTGTAGCTTAATTTTTAACGCATGAACTTATATATATATATATATGGTTCCTAATATTGTGTGTCCTCTGTTTGTGTGTGTGTGTGTGTGTGTGTGTGTGTCCTCTGTGTGTGTGTGTATGTGTGTGTGTGTTTCTTACAGATCGTGTCAGTGTATAACAGCAGTCTGAAGCAGATGATTCCTGAGCCAGGGATGAAGGTGCACTGGCTGAAAGGCGTTCCTCCTCCTGACATCCCAGTGTGCGGCTTTAAGAACGATAATCCTTCATGTCTGGCCAGTGAGTAAACACTGAAACCCCAACATCTGCCCAATAAATGCTCTATTATCTAACACTTACACTGAAATAAATGGTATCATTTAGGATGAAATAATAATGAAATAATAATGAAATAATTTAGGGGTGATATAATGAAATGAAACAATTTAATGAAAGAAAATAATGAAATATTTTTAATGAATTATTTAATGAAATAATTTAAGTGTATTTATCCAGGAAAATACATTATTTTGTAATATGTTGTATTCTAAATTAAGCCTTAATTTTAAGTTCCAGACTTATTATTATTATTATTATTATTATTATTATTATTATTATTATTATTATTATTATTATTTTAATCCTTATTACTATTTATGTTATTAAATTGTTAAATATTGTTCTGATGTTAACTGGAATTTAAATAAATATAGAAAACTAGAATATAAAATATAATAAATAATTAAAATCAAAATGTAAAACTAGAATATAATATATAAGAAATACAATTTAAATAAAAATTTAAATCTAGAATATAAAAATAATTTAAATATAAATGTAAAACTAGAATATAAAGTATAAGAAATACTTTAAATAAAAATATAAAACTAGAATATAAAAAAATCATTTAAATAAAACATTTAAATAAATTATTTTTTAATGTAATGTTTCACTTTTTATACATTATAATACTGCACTATGACACAGTTAATATTTTCTCTATATTTTCTACACAGTTAATCTTGCTTAAAATTCTTAGATTTTTATTTATTTTGATATTTTTATTGTTGTGCACCAGTACACCAAGGCAAATTTCTTGTACATGTAAAACTTGGCACTAAAACTTATTCTAATTTAAGGGATCGGGGGGGGACTGTTTATAGCTACTAGAACAGAAATGAGAACAGGAAGTAATTTGTTTTTTTTTTTTGGCTTTCGTTCTTTCTTTCATTTTAATATGCTTTGTCTTTATTTCAGGAACAGTCACCATGCATCAGATGATCTTGATAGTGGTGTGCTTCATCTTCATCATCATCGTCACCATCACAGTCTTCATCTACAGGTCAGTTAAACACAGTACACAGCTTATAATATTCTTTCTCCAGTTTGACCCCTTCATTTATCCTCATTATCACTCCCTTGTCTTTCTCTCTGTGTTGCTATGTAATTGTCCATTTTTCCAATGCATTGGCATCTAAACCATTTAACCACTCTTAGTCTTCTCTCTAGTGCACCATAAGCTCTTTATTTTAATCTTTCCTTTCTTTCACCATATTGTTGAATCCCAGAAGTATTTTCTTTTTTTTAGACTGAGGAACAAGTGTGTGGCAGAGAAAATAGACCAAGCACACACCTTTATATACGTGATTCGTTCTAGTTAATTTTTCACTAGTTTAAATATAATGCTGTCTAATGTACAATATTCAAATCATAGAAAAATGGATTACATAAATAAGCAGTGAGTGTATAGAGCCAAAGCAGAGCTGGAAATGATCCAATATTTTTTAAATCAATTTTAGAAAAATATATAAATATCTTTATCTACCTGAATATGAATCTAGGGAGATATAGGTATTATATTTTTTCTTAAATTTATTTAAAAAAAAAAAATACACAAGCATACACAGTACATGTAGCAAATTGCTTTAGAAACATAGATAGATAGATAGATAGATAGATAGATAGATAGATAGATAGATAGATAGAGGGGGTAGCTAGAGAGAGAGAGAGAGATAGATAGATAGATAGATAGATAGATAGATAGATAGATAGATAGATAGATAGATAGATAGATAGATAGAGGGGGTAGCTAGAGAGAGAGAGAGAGAGAGAGATAGATAGATAGATAGATAGATAGATAGATAGATAGATAGATAGATAGATAGATAGATAGATAGATAGATAGATAGATAGATAGATAGATAGATAGATAGGTAAAGGGGGGGTAGCTACAGAGAGAGAGAGAGAGAGAGATAGAAAGAGAGAGAGAGAGAGAGATAGATAGATAGATAGATAGATAGATAGATAGATAGATAGATAGATAGATAGATAGATAGATAGATAGAGGGGTAGCTAGAGAGAGAGAGAGAGAGATAGATAGATAGATAGATAGATAGATAGATAGATAGATAGATAGATAGATAGATAGATAGATAGATAGATAGATAGATAGAGGGGGTAGCTAGAGAGAGATAGATAGATAGATAGATAGATAGATAGATAGATAGATAGATAGATAGATAGATAGATAGATAGATAGATAGATAGATAGATAGATAGACTTTTTTTACTTTTACAAACCTTTATTTACACAAGACATATTATACACATAGTAAGTGACTAAATAAATAAATATTAAGAACCATTTATAGCCAGTATAGTGATGAGTTTCATTGTATTCATTTCATTGATGAGCACTGTATAAAAGAAGGGAGGAGAAGGAAAGGACACTCATGACCTGTCTCTGGACACACTGGAGATAAAAGTTTTCACAGCAATGATACCATGCAGGATTCTCCACTGTTTATCTCCAGCCCTCCTGGTTAATGGTGTATTCTCACAGTACAGTGCTCTCCACTGAGGTCGCTCTTCCTCACCCAGCCCAAAGACTGAGCTCCAGGGTGTGTCAACCTTCACACATGCTTAATAATAACTTTTCCAGAGATGATTCAGAACTAAAAAGTGACCAGTACTTCACTCAAAGTGTGGAGTCAGAGTCAGTTCATGGAAAGGATCCTCCTCATCTAGCACCTCAGTTCCTCTATAGTACTTTATTAGTATTGCCTTCTCCTCTGATGTGAGGACAAAGTTCCACTTCTTGAGTCGTTCTGCTACGATCCATGTAGATCTTAGTCGAGGATTTCCAGCTACTCCATTGGTGATGTTAAGATCTGGTCCAGTCTGATCCACCAGGTGCTCCAGCGTGATGAGACCAGATGTGAGGAGAGTCTGTGTGAGAGCTCGTTCCTTCAGCAGTCAGTATAAAGAGTGTGTATGAAGAGGAGTGTCTTAAAAAGTCTTCACACTTTAAATAGACTGCTATAAAAAGGTCATTCAGAAGTATTGAGCTTTCATGAGTTCATTAAAAGGTCTCTGAAAATCACAGGTACATTGAGCTGCTTAAAAACGTCTGTAAAAACTGTAAACAATAAGCAGTGCTTCTGCTCTGTAGGTGCACTATGCCTCGAACACCTCCTTCTTCAGACAGATAGAAAACACTTGGAGGCACCCAGTGTAGTTTGTCTCAAAAAAAAATCTAGTAAAATCACCTGGGTTCTAGTTAAAGTGTTAAACATGCTATTTTGTCCCAAACAGAGGATGCTACTAGGTTGTGAATAATTAGCATGAGTCCACTGTTGGACATTTTGGGTATCAGCCATCTCCATTTGTCTAAGCGACCCTTTATTTTCTCGACTGCCCTTTCTCAGTTTTTTTTTTTGCACGGCTGGTACACTCCTAGATATATAAACCCTCCTATTTTCCAAAGGAGTCCCCCTGGGATTTTTGGCACATGAACTGACCACTGCTCAAATGAAAGAGCCTCACTTTTGTTCTAGTTTATTTTAACTGAGGAACCAAAGTCTCTAGAAACTTTGTGCACTATGTCAGTGTCTCTCACCATTTCCACCGTCTGAAAGTATTCTGGCAACCAGGAATCGAGAGCTCTTTTAGTTCAGCTCTCAGTCTCTTTAAAAGCGGTTAATGCGTAGACCATACCTGACAGAGAGCAACCTTGTCTCAATCCCCTACACACTTTAAAAGGAGCACGTAAACCGCCATTAACCTTCAGCGCACTCTCAGGGTCACAGTATAAAACCTGTATTTTGTTGATAAAATCAGAGCTAAACCCAAAACGCATTAGTTTTCCATAAATAATCATGGTTTACTTGGTCAAAGGCATTCTTCTGATCTACAGAGACTAACCCTGTATTCAGCCCAAATAGTTTGGAGACACTTACAGTAGAAGGTCTTGAACCAGCGAATATGGACACAGAAGGTCTGATCAGCATGAATTACTCCTTCCAGAAAGCTTCTCAGTCTGGTGGCTAAAACTTTAGACTTCAGGATCAATAAAGTATCTATCTATCTATCTATCTATCTATCTATCTATCTATCTATCTATCTATCTATCTATCTATCTATCTATCTATCTATCTATCTATGTACATGAACCTTCTAAATGACACCACAGTGCTCTCTCTCTCTCTCTCTAGAGTCTTGTCTTTAATAAAGGGGGTACGTTAGACAGTGTAACTTTCTTAGAAATGGTTGAAAAGGGAAGCAAATGGGTAAGTGAGCTCCTGACCAGCAGCAAGGTCATTCTCACTCCATGGTGCTGTGTCAGTGTGTCATACACCCGAGAGCCCTGGGCCACCATGCTCTCCAGCGAGGAACCGGCACTGACGCCCAGAGCTTGTGAAATCAATCCAGGGAACTCTGTTTTCTGAAAGGACATTTGCCTCAGGAAACAAACTAAAAGAAAGTTAGATGAATATATCTATCCAAACAAAAGAAAATGTGGATGCAATGAACACAGCAAGCACAATCACGCTCACACTCCACATGCTCCGCCCACTCACTCCCAGCATGCATTCTGCAGAGAGAGAGATGAGAGAGAGAGAGAGAGAGATACACACACACACACATACACACACATACACTTAGATAGATAGATAGATAGATAGATAGATAGATAGATAGATAGATAGATAGATAGATAGATAGATAGATAGATTAATTTAATATATCTGTTAATTAAATCTGATGTTAATTTAAACAGTAGAAACTCTCACTCTCGCTCTCGCTCTCGCTAAACACAAAACTAGCTTCGAAGCTTTCATGGTTTGGGAAATGTCATGTCCATCAGCTGAAACAGGGCTTTTTCTTGCTAGCGAGTTTGACCAAAGGCGCTCAGAGGGAGAGGAACATTTCTTTATTTTTCTTTTCTTTTAATAGAGTCAGTATGAATTCTGTCAGAATGAGAAAGTTCTTGATGCGTTCACACACCGCAGTCTGTCCATGTTTCATCTCTACATCTCGACTTATCCCTGTGTCTCATTGTCTTTTCTGGTTCTTCTTTTTCTTTTTCATTCACTCGCTCTGTCTCACTCACCCACGCGTTCTGTCCTTCAGAAAGGTGAAGCTGGAGAATGAGTTAGCGGCCCAGCTGTGGAGGGTCCACTGGGAGGACATTCAGATTAATAACATCGAGAAAGCCTTACGTAGGACATGCAGCAGACTGACACTGTCAGTGGTGAGGACACACACACACATATACACATACACATATATACACACACACACGCACAAACACACATATACATACACACATACGACATACTACATAATATATATATATATATATATATACACACACACACACACACACACACCCATACATACATACACACATATACACATACATACCCACATAAACACAAACATGAACAAACACACATATACATACACACATACATAAACACACACAAACATACACATATACACACACACACAGTAATATTTATTATGCAATTATATATTTCTATGGGGTTTTTTTTGGACTTTCTTTTCTTTAAAGCTAACAAATTGAAAAATTTTTAGAATATTGCTGTATATATATATATATATATATATGATAACTATAGATTTTATGAGATTTTATAGGTTTTATTGAGTCCATCTACTTCATTTCTTTATCTTTTTTAAAAATACACAAAAACATGGCAGACATCAAGCTTTTTATTCATTACAGAAACACAGAAACAGCTTTTTATTTCATTTTTGTTTTGACTTAGACTACACAATAATGTACCAACACACAGGAAACACATCGAATCAATAATTCATATTTTTATAACAACATTTTTTTTTAAGATACAAAGACTGCCTCGCTTTTTATTGTTTCTGTTTGTTTCACCACAAAAAAATTGATAAATGAAATATTCATGAAAAACTGACTGCAGAGCCATTCAGCGAGAACAGAGTGGACCTGGGGGTCCGAGTTCTACAGGCTCTTACCTGCTTCCTGGGTTTTCTCTGGATCTGGATTCTGTTTTCATATAAGATTTGATTTAGATGGGACGAACACTCATATTTGGGTGATGAAAAAACTAATTTTGTTTTAGCTTTTATTTTATCCATCTTCTTGCTATGTTATTTATTTGTTTGTTTGTTTGTTTGTATTTATTTATTTATTTTAGTTTTTTTATTGATTGATTGATTGATTTATATGTTTTATTTTAGTTTTTTTTTTTATTTGTCTATTGATTTTGTAAAAAAAAGGTTTTGTCAGAGATCCTGAAATATTATGGGGTTGTTCCACAGAAAACAATAACTAAACGCAATGAATATATAATAATAATAATAATAATAATAATAATATAAATTTTAGAATTATTTATCTTGCTAAAAAGGGAGGAAAATTTGGATAAAAGATGTTATACACTATTTTATATTAGAAAAAAATATATATTCTATAAGTGGAGGAGCTTTAAAGTTAATAATTATAATTATTAAAGTACATAGACATGGCAGCCCTTTTTTGTCTTATGTAGAAAAAAAATCTACTGCAATTCTCTTCCATGACAACTTGTTTTATTTATTATAAAACTCTATATTTCTTATATAAATTCTATGCTTTTGTTTCTCTTTTTAGCCAAAAGCTAATAGAATTTAGGTGTATTAGCGGTATGTTTTTAGTGAGTCCATGTGTGCTGTATTTGATTTATTTTGGTTTCATTTTATTATTTCAATTTTGTTTTCAATTAGTAAAAAAACAGGAAACACATTAAATGAATTATTCATATTTTTTATAACAACATTAAAAAAATGCAAATATTGCCTACGTTTTCATTTCTACTTCTTTTAGAAAAAAAGATATTCTATTTTTTAATTTTAGTATGACATTTTATACTTTATTTTATTATTACTATTCTATTTTTTTGTGTTATGTAGAAACAATGATACTGCTGACATTCTACATCTGTGAATACTTAAATGTGAATTGTTAAACATAAATAAATAAATAAATAAATAAATAAATAAATAAATAAATAAATAATTTTTTTAAATGCTAAGGCCAGTCTTTGCAGTAATTGTTGACCCAGCTTGGTCTTTTATTAGCTTGGTAATTTTTATTTAATTTTATTTTTAATTAAAAATGAAATTAGATTTTTTAATTTTATTAATAAAAAATTATTTAATTAAAAATAAAATTAAATAAAAATTTATTTTAGTCAAAAAATGATTCTGAAACGATAAAAAAAAACAAGCAGAAGAAGAAATATGAGTAAGTTTTGTAATATTTATTTAACTTGAAGCCAAATCTGTTCTGAAAAAAATCTCTCTTTTCCTGTTGGGATTTGGACGAATGTTTCACAGTTACACTCCCACCTCATATCTCCAAGCATCTACTCTCTATGTGTCAATGTGTATTTCCTCACCATGTTGCGTTATAACTTTCCACTGACATTACTCTGAAAATATAAAATCTGAAAGGGATGACCGGTGCTGAATAAACGATGTGGCAGAAATCCTCAGTGTGTGATTTATTTCTCTCTTTCCTCCCTTCAGAGAGGCTCTAACTATGGCTCCCTGCTGACCATGGAGGGAAATGTTCAGATTTACGCCAAGACCTGTTACTACAAGGTACGAGAGCTTTTCTTTAACATTGCATTATCAGGAAAGATGATAGATCGCACAAATCATATCGGTTATGATACCCATGCTCTTTTAAAAGTTTAACGTCCATATACTGTTTAATTCTTTGTTTCTTTAAATCATAAAAGGTTAGGACATTATAGTAAAAGTATATTTGAGGGAATGTGTGATATGTGTCAGAGAAAGAGTGACTCCGTGTCTTAATATGTTTATTTTTGTCCTTCAGGGAAACATAACAGCCATAAAGTACATCAATAAGAAGCGCATCGAGCTCACCAGGAAGCTGCTGTTTGAGCTCAAACATGTAAGTGTGCCTTTACTGCCCCCTGTGCTGAGGGACTTTGGGATGAATAATGAAATGACAGTGTGGCGTTCTGGGAGAGGACACAGAGGAGAGGGATGAGGAGTGATTGATTTTCTCTGCTGTACTCACAGATGCGGGATGTTCAGAACGAGCACCTGACCAGATTTATTGGAGCCTGCATAGATCCCCCGAACCCCTGCATCCTCACTGAGTACTGTCCAAGGGGCAGCTTACAGGTTAGGTTACACACCATATATCCACACACACACACACACACACACACACTGCAGACTATGCTGTCTCTTTCACTTTTTTTGTCAGAAAATGTAAACATTTTTACTGAATAAGCATAAACATCAAATATGGAGCTGCAAATGATTTGCACTGACACGCCTCCTTCACTAGGACTATCAGGCAGTGAGGCCACGCCCCCTTCACTGGACTACTAGGCACTGTGGCCACGCCTCCTTCACTGTACTAACAGGCACTCAGACCACACCTCCATCACTGTACTAACAGGCATTCAGGTCACGCCTCCTTCACTGAACTAACAACCACTCAGGCCAAGCCCACTTCACTGGACTAACAGACATTCAGGCCACACCTACTTCACTGGACTAACAAGCACTGTGGCCACACCTGCTTTACTGAATTAACAGGCACTCAGGCCACGCCCCCTTCACTGGACTAACAGGCACTCAGGCCACACCTCCTTGACTAGAATGACAGGCACTCAGGCCATGCCTCCTTCACTGAATTAACAGGCACTCAGGCCACACCTCCTTCAATGGACTAAACGGCACTAAGGCCACACCTCTTTCACTGGACTAACAAACACTAAGGCCCCACCTCCTTCACTGGACTAACAAGCACTAAGGCCATACCTCCTTCACTGGACAAATAAGCACTAAGACCACACCTCTCTTATGCCTCACTGTGATTTAGACTATGTGGAGTATCATGCTTCTGTTTTAAACTAACATATCTACCTTGTCTCTCCACACACACACACACACACACACACACACACAAACACACACACACACACACACTAGTGCAAATATATCATAAGTTCCTGTATATCATATCTGACAACACAGCTTGTGGAAGAGGATTTCTGTGTGTGTGTGTGTTGCTTTTGTGTAATGCTATTCAAGTATATTGTGAGTGAATCTCATTTAACTTTGACCTTCGTATAGCCTTGTCTGTAAGTACCTGGGTCTATCTGTAATTGTGGGGGTTTTTTTGTGTGTGTGTGTGTGTGTACCCTACAGGATCTCATGGAGCTTGAGAGTATTACGCTGGACTGGATGTTCCGGTATTCTCTGATCAATGACATTGTTAAAGTGAGTTCATTACACTGTAAAAGTTCGGCTTTAAATCTTTACAACTAGCGTGTACTGCTTAACATATCAAGGGAAGGCTTCATGAGGTAGAAAAAACAGGAAGTAGGAAATGTGCAGAAATCCAGGAAGTAGAAACAGGAGGCCAGGCCTCATTAAAGAATTCCTGGATATTTTTAAGCGTGTTAGCGAAAGCAGTTAAAATCCTGTGATAAATACTGTGATAGAGGACTGAATTGCTCATATGGTGCTGAAATGGCAACAATAATCATGAGTCATAATTATTACCACTGCTAATAATAATAGAGTGTAATACTGTATTAGAGAAATAGTCATGAAAATGTGTTCATGCTAATAATTCAAGTGACTCATGAGTGCTGAAGTGCAAATGACAGACGCCGTCGTCTGAGCGCTCGGTTAGACGAGATGTTCATGACAGTGAGGCGATTAGCAGATTAGCAGTTTATTTGTGCAGATCCGCTACATCTTGCATAAATAATGGTGTATAAATATGGATTTTTTCTCCACGCAGGGAATGTCCTTCATTCATAACAGTGTGATCAGCTGCCATGGCAACCTGAAGTCCTCCAACTGCGTGGTGGACAGCCGCTTCGTGCTGAAGATCACAGACTACGGGCTGGTCAGCTACCGCAACGAGAGCAGCAACGAGGACACACACGCTTATTACGCACGTGAGAAAGCATTAATGAGGAGCATGAGGCAGGGGGTGGTGTGACTGAGTTAATACAGGAGCACTGTTCTAGAGGACAGTGGAAAAGGGCTGCAGGTGGAAATGTCAGGTGTGTGTGGGAGTGTGTGTGTGTGTGTGTGTTTGTACTGTGTGTGTATATAGTGTGTGCATGTATGTATGTATACTACATGTGTGTGTGTGTGTGTGTGTGTGAAGGCATGTATACTGTGTGTGTGTGTGTGTGTAGGTATGTGTAGTCTGTGTGTTTGTGTGTGTGTTTGTGTGTGTATGCGAGTGGCTGTCTGTGTGCATGTTTGTATTCTGTGTGTGTATGTATATGAGTGAGTTTGTGTATGATTGTGTGTGTGTGTTTGTGTGTGTGTTTGTATACTGTGTGTCTATGTATGTGTGTGTGTGTGTGTGTGTATTTGTGTGTATATGTGTGTGTATGTATGAGTATATGTGAGTGTGTGTGTGTGTGTATTGTGTATTTGTGCGTATATGTGTGTGTATGTATGAGTATATGTGTGTGTGTGTGTGTATGAGTATATGTGTGTGTGTGTGTATGTATGAGTATATGTGTGTGTGTGTGTGTGTGTGTGTGTATCAATCTTTTAATAAAGCTGTGTGAACCAGCCCGAGTAAAAATTTTCCTCCAGATTTAAAAAAGTCTATAAAACTGTTCTTAGCTTGAGTTGATGATGAGTTGATGATGAGTTGATGATGATCACCTTCTTCCTTTTGTCTCCAGTAAATGTAGTCACACTGTTTAATGAATGCCATTTAATACAAAATGCCTTACAGAAAATCTTCTCATATACACATGTAATGACCACACAGCTGAGTGATCCTGACCCGGTGAACTAGCAGAAGGACCGGACACTCCAACACTACAGACTCCAGACCTGTCAGAATAACCTGTGCATTAAAGTGCAGTAATTTATGCAAATGATCCAATTTAAGTCTGAGCTTTAATTAAGTAATAAATTTACACACATGCTCAGGGGCATGAGCGGGAAATGAAAGTCTATCCTGAAATCTGTTTCTATCCTGCTTGATAAATGAGGCCCTTTTTTTTAATATGTTTCCAGGAGCATTAGGAATATCTGACTTTGTGAGGATATTTGGATGGACCGCAGAAGGGACATTACTTATATATATAAAAAATAAATAATCAATTAAATAAATAATGAATAATGAATGAGTAAATAAATAAATGAATGAGTAAATAAATAAATGAATGAGTAAATAAATAAATGAATAAACAAACAAATTAATTAATTAATAATAATTAATAATTAATCAATTAATTAATTGAACGAATAAATGAATAAATAAATAAATAAATAAATAAATAAATAAATAAATAAAATATTCCAAAGGTTTTGTTTGGGTCACTGAGGTTAAGGTCAGGGGTAGATTTAAGTTGGTGTAGTATAGCATTTTAATTAACTGCATTAATCAGTACGTCAGTGTAGATTCTCACAAAGAAAAAAAACGTGTGTGTGTGTGTGTAGGTAAGCTGTGGACAGCTCCAGAGCTCCTGCGTGGAGAGAACAGACCAGCGTGCGGCACTCAGAAGGGAGACGTGTACAGTTTTGGCATCATCCTGCAGGAACTGGCTCTCCTCAAGGGAGTTTTTTACCTGGACGGACCTACGCTCAGCCCTAAACGTCAGAAACACACACACACACACATACACACACACACACACGTTTTTATAAAGCATGCATTGTTCTGCCTGTCACATTCTATTCCTGAATGCTGAAAAAAATAGCAGAAACCGCTTCTTTGGCAAAGCAAGCTGTTCCCTTGTGTGTGTGTGTGTGTGTGTGTCATAGCATATTCTGATATGACACTATTAAGAGTTGATAGACAGCTAAATACAGCAGCATACCTCATCATCTTCCTCTTTTTGTGTCACCTTCGTCTTAGCTCTGTAATGCTCTGACCCTGTGTGTGTGTGTGTGTGTGTGTGTGTGTGCGCGGTTTGCTAATGAGCATTCTCCTTTTTTATCTGCTGTCAGCAACATTGGGATTGTTCTTGGGAAATCTGACGCTGACACACACACACACGCACACACACGCACACACACACACACACATTACAGGTATCTGAGAAGGGAAAGTGACACTTCTGGAATAGATCCAGGTGGTGTATATATATATATATATATATATATATATGAGGCAGGAATAATATAATGCCAGAGGAAATGTAATGAAGGAGGTGTGACATTTAGAGCGCCACTAAGACATGAGACGGAAACGCCGTTAGGTGCTAAAACGCCTCACACTGACAGAACATGAGGTGAAACAGAGATAAGGACACGGACAATAAATAAGGGACTCCTGCTTTTCTTTGTCCACTTGAGGCAGTACTGAGATTTATTTGCTCTGTATGTAAAGTATTCGAGTTAAACACAACCCAGTGGCAGTAATTCATCAGGAATTGCACATATTAAAAATCCTACTTTCCATTATTCATCCAGATATTGAAAAGTGCAGTGGCTCTACTATTACTACACACACACACACACACACACACACACACACAATGGATCTGGTGGAATTTTCATTTCAAACTCTAGAATTTATTTATGATGTGCATTATTCCTCTACACATGCCGCATCATCAAACCTGTCAGGCATCATACTCATCACAGCATGGTCCTCATCCTCATTCCCTTCCATTACATCTATATATGGTTCTTTTCCAAACAGTTAACACAAAGTGAAGCACACAGTTGTATAGAATGTAGGGTAGGGTAGGGAAGGGTAGTATAGGGAAGGGAAGGGTAGTGTAGGTTAGGGTAAGGTAGGGAATGGAAGGCTAGGGTAGGGAACGGAAAGGTATGGTAGGGAAGGGTAGTGTAGAGAATGGAAGGGTAGGGTAGGGAACGGAAAGGTATGGTAGGGAAGGGTAGTGTAGAGAATGGAAGGGTAGGGTAGGGAACGGAAAGGTATGGTAGGGAAGGGTAGTGTAGAGAATGGAAGGGTAGGGAATGGAAGAGAAGGGTAGTGTACTGTAGGGAAGGGAATGGAAGAGTATGGTAGGGAAGGGTAGGGTAGTGTAGGGAATGGAAAGGTATGGTAGGGTAGGGAATAGAATGGAAGGGTGTGGAAGGGAAGGGTAGTGTAGGGTAGGGAAGGGAATGGAAAGGTAGGGTAGGGAATGGAAGGGTATGGTAGGATAGAGAAGGGTAGTGTAGGGTAGGGAAGGGAAGGGTGCGGAAGGGAGGGGTAGTGTAGGGAAGGGAATGGAATGGAAGGGTAGGGTAGGGAATGGAAGGGTATGGTAGGGTACAGAAGGGTAATGTAGTGTAGGGTGGGGAAGGGAAGGGTAGGGAAGGGAAGGGTGCGGAAGGGAGGGGTAGTGTAGGGTAGGGAAGGGAATGGAAGGGTAGGGTAGGGAATGGAAGGGTATGGTAGGGTACAGAAGGGTAATGTAGTGTAGGGTAGGGAAGGGAAGGGTAGGGAAGGGAAGGGTGCGGAAGGGAGGGGTAGTGTAGGGTAGGGAAGGGAATGGAAGGGTAGAGATGGGTAGAACTTTCAGTGTATTACTTTATTATTATGCCACCTCATCAGTTTACAGACACAAAGAGTGCTGATGTAGTGCTGATGATTTAAGAAAGTCTCAATGATTCTGTATGGCTTGATAAAAATTCAAGCCATACAGAATCTGTACCTAACAAAAAACTCTAATAGCAAATGATCATGTCTCTGATTTATACATAATTGTGTAAGCTATATATTAATATTGTATTATTTTTATTATATTATATTATATTATATTATATTATATTATATTATATTATATTATATTATATTATATTATATTATATTTTATTATTATTATTATTATTATTATTATTATTATTATTATTATTATTATTATTATTATTATTATTATTATTATATACAAGCAGGGTTATGTCTGGGTGTCTAGTGTGAACTGATTTGTGTCTGTCTCTCTGTCTCCCCTCTTATTTCTCTATCAGAGATCGTGGAGCGTGTGGCAGATGGACGATGGCCCTACCTGCGCCCCCTGCTGTGCACTCAGAGCCACAGTGAAGAGCTGGGGCAGCTGATGCAGCGCTGCTGGGCAGAGGAACCCAGCGACAGGCCTGATTTTAACCAGATCAAAGTGATGCTGCGTAAACAAAACAGGTGGAATATACATGATAAATAGATGTTGATGGAGAAATGCAGCCTGTATTATTTAGCATAAAATCACAACCAGTGCCTTCTATGAATTGTCCTTTTTACAGCCCTAAACTAGCACTAGTGACAGGAGTTCAGTAGAGACATTTGTAGTGATAGGAGTATGAATACCTCATTAGAAATGGTAGTAACAGCACTGACATTACAGTAGTGACAGTAATTCAGTAGTAATGGTAGTAACAGTACTGACATTACAGTAGTGACCGTAATTCAGTAGTAATGGTAGTAACAGTACTGACATTACAGTAGTGACAGTAATTCAGTAGTAATGGTAGTAACAGTACTGACATTACAGTAGTGACCGTAATTCAGTAGTAATGGTAGTAACAGTACTGACATTACAGTAGTGACCGTAATTCAGTAGTAATGGTAGTAACAGTACTGACATTACAGTAGTGACAGTAATTCAGTAGTAATGGTAGTAACAGTACTGACATTACAGTAGTGATGGTAATTCAGTAGTAATGGTAGTAACAGTACTGACATTACAGTAGTGACAGTAATTCAGTAGTAATGGTAGTAACAGTACTGACATTACAGTAGTGATGGTAATTCAGTAGTAATGGTAGTAACAGTACTGACATTACAGTAGTGACGGTAATTCAGTAGTAATGGTAGTAACAGCACTGACATTACAGTAGTGATGGTAATTCAGTAGTAATGGTAGTAACAGTACTGACATTACAGTAGTGACGGTAATTCAGTAGTAATGGTAGTAACAGTACTGACATTACAGTAGTGATGGTAATTCAGTAGTAATGGTAGTAACAGTACTGACATTACAGTAGTGACGGTAATTCAGTAGTAATGGTAGTAACAGTACTGACATTACAGTAGTGATGGTAATTCAGTAGTAATGGTAGTAACAGTACTGACATTACAGTAGTGACAGTAATTCAGTAGTAATGGTAGTAACAGTACTGACATTACAGTAGTGATGGTAATTCAGTAGTAATGGTAGTAACAGTACTGACATTACAGTAGTGACAGTAATTCAGTAGTAATGGTAGTAACAGTACTGACATTACAGTAGTGACAGTAATTCAGTAGTAATGGTAGTAACAGTACTGACATTACAGTAGTGACAGTAATTCAGTAGTAATGGTAGTAACAGTACTGACATTACAGTAGTGACCGTAATTCAGTAGTAATGGTAGTAACAGTACTGACATTACAGTAGTGACAGTAATTCAGTAGTAATGGTAGTAACAGTACTGACATCACAGAAGTGACGGTAATTCAGTAGTAATGGTAGTAACAGTACTGACATTACAGTAGTGACAGTAATTCAGTAGTAATGGTAGTAACAGTACTGACATTACAGTAGTGACCATAATTCAGTAGTAATGGTAGTAACAGTACTGACATTACAGTAGTGACGGTAATTCAGTAGTAATGGTAGTAACAGTACTGACTTTACAGTAGTGACGGTAATTCAGTAGTAATGGTAGTAACAGCACTGACATTACAGTAGTGACAGTAATTCAGTAGTAATGGTAGTAACAGTACTGACATTACAATAGTGACGGTAATTCAGTAGTAATGGTAGTAACAGTACTGACATTACAGTAGTGACAGTAATTCAGTAGTAATGGTAGTAACAGTACTGACATTACAGTAGTGACAGTAATTCAGTAGTAATGGTAGTAACAGTACTGACATTACAGTAGTGACAGTAATTCAGTAGTAATGGTAGTAACAGTACTGACATTACAGTAGTGACGGTAATTCAGTAGTAATGGTAGTAACAGTACTGACATTACAGTAGTGACGGTAATTCAGTAGTAATGGTAGTAACAGCACTGACATTACAGTAGTGATGGTAATTCAGTAGTAATGGTAGTAACAGTACTGACATTACAATAGTGACGGTAATTCAGTAGTAATGGTAGTAACAGTACTGACATTACAGTAGTGACAGTAATTCAGTAGTAATGGTAGTAACAGTACTGACATTACAGTAGTGATGGTAATTCAGTAGTAATGGTAGTAACAGTACTGACATTACAGTAGTGACAGTAATTCAGTAGTAATGGTAGTAACAGTACTGACATTACAGTAGTGACAGTAATTCAGTAGTAATGGTAGTAACAGTACTGACATTACAGTAGTGACAGTAATTCAGTAGTAATGGTAGTAACAGTACTGACATTACAGTAGTGATGGTAATTCAGTAGTAATGGTAGTGACAATAGTAACAGTAATGACAGATGTAACAGTGGTTCAATATTAACAGTAATGAAATTTGTAATAATATTGATAGCAACAGTAATGGCAGCAGTAACAGCAGTGAGAGTAGTTCAGTAGTAACAGTGATGACAATGTCAGTAGTGACATTAATAACAGTAATAAAAGAGATGTAACACTAGTTCAGTGGTAACGGTGATGACACTTGTAATAATAGTGATAGTGACAGTAATGACAGGTGTAACAGTAGTTATAGTAGTTCAGTAGTAACAGTAATAGCAGTAGTAACAGTAGTGAGCATAGTTCAATAGTAACAGTAATGACAGTTGTAACAGTAGTTACAGTAGTTCAGTAGTAACAGTAGTAGCAGTAGTAACAGTAGTGAGCATAGTTCAATAGTAACAGTAATGACAGTTGTAACAGTAGTTACAGTAGTTCAGTAGTAACAGTAGTAGCAGTAGTAACAGTAGTGAGCATAGTTCAATAGTAACAGTAATGACAGTTATAATAATAGTGATAGTATCAGTAATGACAGTTGTAATTATATTGATTGCAACAGTAATGACAGTTGTGTGACAGTAGTAAAAGTAATGACAATGACAGTAGTTCAGTAGTAACAGTAATGACAGATGCAACAGTAGTTCAGTAGTAACAGTAATGACAGATGCAACAGTAGTTCAGTAGTAGCAGTAATGACAGATGCAACAGTAGTTCAGTAGTAACAGTAATGACAATTGTAATAATAGTGATAGTAACAGTAATGACAGCAGTGACAGTAGTAGTAGTTCAGTAGTGGCAGTAATGAGGGATGTAACAGTAGTGACAGTGGTGAGAGTGGTGATATTAGTTCAGAAGTGACTGTATTAGTTCAGTAGTGACTGTATTAGTTTCCTTTAAAGGCTAACTTGTGGTCACTGTAATAAACCTTCTACACAGTAATAGCAACAGTAATGTGATACATGCACCAACAAGCAGTCTGAGTGTCACCACCATGTTGGTAATAGAAAGCAGCAAAAGAAAGACTACAGAAAACAACTGTTTTTCTGTCCCTCCCTGCAGAGGCTATGGCTCCAACATCCTGGATAATCTGCTCTCGCGCATGGAGCAGTATGCGAATAACCTGGAGGAGCTTGTGGAAGAGAGGACACAGGCTTATCACGAGGAGAAACGCAAAGCTGAGGCCCTGCTCTATCAGATCCTGCCTCAGTGAGTGAGATCCTCTGCTTTATCCATAGACGCTGTACATGTAAGGTCACTAATGGGGTTAAAACACCTCCATTCTCTGACTTTGTGACTTTGTGTGCCATGCAGCTCGGTGGCGGAGCAGCTGAAAAGAGGCGAGACGGTGCAGGCCGAAGCCTTCGACTCGGTCACTATTTACTTCAGCGATATAGTGGGCTTCACAGCTCTGTCTGCAGAAAGCACACCCATGCAGGTGAACAGACTCAGACACCAATTCAGATCTGATCTACACGTCATGGCTGAGTTACAGTGCTGACACACAGACTCATGTTTCCCCAGGTGGTCACTCTGCTGAATGACCTGTACACGTGCTTCGACGCCATCATTGATAACTTTGACGTTTACAAGGTACAGATACATACTTTAGGGTTCAAAACTATGCGACCAATTATCTTTTATTAAAGATGATCCTGAAAGTTAATAACATCATTATATTTCAGACAAAATAAGACAATTTTAGTTAAATTTGATATTCTGAAATATATTAACCTTGTAATTAAGATAAATGTTTTTGTCATTTTATTTATTTATATCTATTTATTTATTTAATTAATTTTTTTAAATGCTGTTTTAATTTTTTTAAAAAGAGGCAAAATATTTAACTATGTAAATGAAAGGTCCACTTTATTTATTTATTTATTTATTTATTTATTTATTTATTTATTTATTTATTTATTTATTTTCTGTTGCTTTGATTTAAAACACCAAGAGGCAAAATGTTAATCCAGATGTGCGTGTTCCTGTACATGTGTGTGTGTGTGTGTGTGTGTGTGTGTGTGCGCATGTGCGCGTGTGTGTGTGTGTGGCACCCCCAGGTGGAGACCATCGGTGATGCCTACATGGTTGTATCAGGACTTCCTGTGAGGAACGGGAAGCTGCATGCACGGGAAATCGCCCGGATGTCTCTGGCCCTTCTCAAAGCCGTGCACACCTTCAGGATTCGCCATCGACCTGACCAACAGCTCCGTCTGCGCATCGGCATTCACACCGGTGAGGGCAAGGGGTCAGAGGTCAAATTCAAGAAAAAATCTGGCATTTCAGACAAGGATAACACACTAGGTGTTGTTTATCTAGAAATAATTGTGGAAATGACTGTTTGTGTGTGTGTGTGTGTGTGTTTATTGACAGGCCCTGTGTGTGCTGGGGTTGTTGGACTGAAGATGCCAAGGTATTGTTTGTTTGGTGACACAGTTAACACGGCTTCACGCATGGAGTCAAATGGGGAAGGTAAGACACCGGTGTCACTACACAGCTTTATAGCTCTATTCTGTCTTGTATATCAGTCAATTTCAACACCTATAGAGATACCTGATCATTTTATTTATTTATTTATTTTTATTTTATTTTTTATTTTTTTATATTCTTATTTATGCATTTTTCTTATTTATTTATTTATTTATTTATTTAGTTATTTATTTATTTATTTATTTATTTTTATTTATTTATTTATTTATTGTTTCACAATTCTTTAATCTGATCAGTCAGAAGATGACGATTCATTTTATTGGTCAATCTTCCTGCATGGCAAATCGCTAGATTTCAATAACGAATTCCTTCAACTACGTTATTGTTTCCATAGTAACCAAACTTTTAGAACTTTAGGACCTCTTGTAACATGACGAGGTCTTTTTTATTTAGTCTTATCAACTTCAAGAAAGAGATAAAAAGCTGTATTGTTGAGGGAACGCGATGATAACGTGAGGAAACTGACTGGAGCCACTGATATTCCACGAGACTCAGTGTAACTATAAATGGATAAAAAACGTACATGCTGTTGTTTTAGAAATGTAAACAGTTTGATGTGGTGTAAAAGTGGATTTAAACACTGTTATAGGAAAATAATCAGCTTTGCCGTGTGAATGCTAGCTCTGATCCATCCATTATTGATGATTTTACCACACCAGCATTTTTTTAAGTGCTTTTCACTATTTCTTCTACTACTATATCTCACCTTATATACATTTATAACCTGTCTCATAACCTGTGTATTGCATTATTTATTTTCTGAATTGTATTGTTTATAAATTAAATATATAGTGTAATTATTTTATATTTGTACTTTTGAGGGTCATCACCAGCTGGAACCGAATGCCTTTTGTGTGCAACAACATACAGTGGAGCCTCGGGATACGAATGCCCTCCCTTATGAATTTTCGCCTGAAATTTTGCATCGGCATACCAAGCGAAGCGTTTTCGGGGTACGAACGAACCGAACCAAACCGGCAAAGTTGCACGTACATCCGTGAGCCGTTTAAAACTTGTTTGCGTCAGAGGACAACCAGCCGAAGCGAGTTTGATTTCTTTTCAGTCAGTGAAAGCTGTTTGGAAAGAGTCAACACACGATACCAGCGTTACCTTCGGCATGTGTTCAAACGCTAGGTGATTTTTCGGGTATTTGTTTGTTGAAAGACTGGTGACAAGATTCTATTTTTAGCCCAAGCTTGGTGGCACGACTTCCTGTGAGGAGCCTTACATGGAATGCTTGGCTTGGGTCAGTACTTTGTAAGCAGCCGTACAGTTCACATACGTTTGGTATTGGGAATATTGGTCATATTTTTGGGCGGCTGGAACAGATTATCTGCATTTACATTATTTCTTATAGTTTCTCAATACAAATTTTCACATTAAGAACTCACCTCCAGAACAAATTACATTCATATGCCGAGGTTCCGCTGTACTTGGCCAATAAACCTGATTCTGATTTATTCCTTATACAGTGAGTTGAAATGCTCTGCTAAGGCCCTGCTATAAATACATGCTTGATCTGGTCATTAAATTCACACTGACAGGTTTATCAGCACACACGTCTTCCAGTTATCGTGCTAATGGCGATGTTTTGGTCTCTTCTTCTGTCAGCGCTAAAAATCCATGTATCAGAGGCGACGCGACTGGTGCTGCAAGAGTTCAACTGCTTCCAGCTGGAGCTGAGAGGAGACGTGGAAATGAAGGGCAAAGGAAGGATGAGGACCTACTGGCTCCTGGGGGAGAGCATAGCCGAGCACGCCTGAGCGGGGAGTGGCAGCACACAGGAGGAAGCACGGGGAGAGAAATATATATGATCATGTAGCAGAAACGGCCATGACGACAGTGAGAGAGAGAGAGAGAGAGAGAGAACCACGGCGATGGAACTGACTACAGGGTGGAGCTGCACAGGTTTAAAGAAATCCCTGGAAATTCCTTTTGGGGTAAAATAAATAGGAAATCAGCATTCCTTGCAGGAATGGAAGGTTGATATACAGTAAACATTTCAATCAGCTGGACAGAATCATCTAGTAGTGTGATGTCTTTTTCTCTAGTTTCCCTAGGATGGCTGAAGAGTTCGGTCATCGTCTCTGACTAGTGTCCTATGGGGTTTGTTTTTATATTCAAAATGAAAAGTGGTATGAGATTGGCGGACGGTCATGTATCATAATATGTTATATTTTGTTATAGTTTGGAGCAGTGCACCCCCTTGCGTCATACTGAATGTGTTCATCTCCCTATTAAACACCTCTTAGCTCTGATAAAACAGACTGACCTGCAGATATGTAAGTAACCATATGCCAATCATCATGATATTATGATATTTCACACACACTGTTATAAACACGTCTAAATATTGTATAGGTGTTCAGGTGTAGGTCTCACAAGACAAAGACGGTAACCTGATTTTGGCCGTATTTGAATGTGCATAAAAATGAAAATAAAAACGATATATAGTTCCTTATTTTGGCATTGTTTCAGGGTGTAAAAAATTTGAATAGTGTTTTTACAGCTAGATTTTTTTTTAAAAATCCTTAAAGATATTTGTCCAGAACGATGTAGAAAAGTTATTATATTTTTATCTAGGCTTTATGCAAATGTCACGTTTTTAAACGAGTCCTGCAGAGATCTGTTACTCACAAGGTCACTAAAACCAACAAAGATTCCTACATTTGCCTGAAGCATCACAGAAGAGCAAGCCCATTGCTCTGTCCATCACTTTAGTTCAGTTCAGTTTGATTTGGATATCGCTTTAAACAATAGACTTTGTCTCAAAGCAGCTTTACGGAGATATTAAAATTCACAATGACAAAGTTTAAAATTTAGATTTAGATTTATTCCCAGAGTCCAGTGTCAAGGAAAAACTAAAAAAAAAAAAAAAAACTCAGGAAAAGACGATATGAGGAAGAAACCTTGAGAGGAACCAGACTCAAAAGCTGAAGCAGTAGTTATTGTTCCATAAAAATAAAAATAAAAAAAACACTGACAGAAAAATGAATTGCTATGAATTTTTTAAAGTCATGGTTTAGAACATTACTATATTAATATTAAATACCATATTAAATAATTTAAAACATATTAAAGGATTTTATATAATATAAAATGAATATTAATATAATAATTAATATAATATTAATTAGTATATATATATATATATATACTAATTAATATTATATTAATTATTATATTAATATTCATCTTATCATATATATGAATGAATATTCAATATTCATTCATATATATAAAATAAAAAATACTTTCATATTATTATTAAAGTTATATTATTATTATTATTATTTAATATGGTATTTAATATTAATATATTAATGTTCTAAACCATGTATATATACAGATATATTTTTGTTTTTGTTTTTTTGTTTTTTGTTCCCGAACATCACCTGGTCTCTCTGGTCTTAAACTGTCCTAATGTGTTTTTACTGCCTCTATGTCCACTGTAGCCTCAGATTCCTGTTTTTGTCAGACAGGAGTGGACCCTGATGTGGTTTTCTGCTGCACCTCACCTCATGCTTTATTGTCTTGTTCATTCTGAGATGCTTTTCTCCTCAGCCCGGTAGTAAAAAGTGATTATTTGGGTAACTTTAGCCTTCCTGTCAGTCTGGCTGTTTTCTTCTGTCTCTCTCTCATCAGCAAGGCTTTTCCACCCAAAGACGTGAGGATGTTTTTTTGTTTTTTCCACCAATGCCGTGTAGAGTTTGTGTTTTGTGTGAAACTCCCAGACGATCAGCAGATTCTGAAATATTCTCGAACCAGATCACTGAGATCACTGTTCTGATGTTTAATGTGAACGTTCACTAAAGATCTTGACTTGTATATGTATGATGTATTGCCACCTAAAGGGTGGCACCTTCAAAGGTTTTGAAGGTATCATGACACATAATGTCATTTCATCTTCAGATATAGTTTATTTCCGAAACATATTAAGAACGCTCGTTCAGGACGAGATCAAGCCGAGACAGCTGGAAAAGATCTACGATACGCCGGATCGTCTCTCCAAACCCTCCTGAGGAGAAAGCTTGTACAGAACATCCGAGTGCCAGCTCAAGGACTCCACAGACACACTGATTGTATATGACCAGCTCAAGTGCTCACACACCAGTAGTTCCTTTTAAGGAGTGTGTATGTAGAAGTTTTTTAAAAAAAATTGCCAAATTCTCAACTTGTAATCCTATTGTAACACTCAGACTCTCTGAACACACCACAGCAAGACCAGCTCATGTGGTGAAGATACTTGATTTATAATGTGATGTGTTAAAAGTGCAGCTCAGTGTTTTTTCCTCCATCTCCCTCTCTTTGTCTCTCTCTCTTTCTCTCTATCTCTCTTTCTGTCTCTTTTTCTCTCTCTGCCCCCCCCACTCTGTCTCTCTCTCTCTCTCTCTCCTTATCTCTCTTTCTCTGTCTCTCTCTCTCTCTCTGTCTCCTTCTCTCCCCCCCTCTCTCTTTCTCTGTCTCTCTCTCTGTCTCTCTCTGTCTCCTTCTCTCTCCACCTCTCCCCCCTCTCTCTCTTTCCTTTCTCTCTCTCTCTCTCTCTCTCTCACTTTTTAGGAAGGGCTTCATCAATCTTGTGTTTATTTTTATTAGCTGTCGGAAAATTGTGCTTCGGTTCCGTTTGGGAGATTATAAAGAGAAAAGAATCTAAAGTATATGTTAGAAATATCTTACTGTGAGTATTTGTGTACTTTATGGTGTGACTGAGCTTTTTGTAAAAAAAGATAATAATAATAAACAAATTTACAACAAAAAAAAAGCTATCAACAATAAAGGGTGAATATGAGAGTCTTACATGGCAATCAGTGTATACTGTAAATAGTTTCATGTTACAGGATTAATAGATATTAATAGATTTTAATCCTGAATCTCTGAGCTCAGAATCGCTGGATTTATTGTCATGTATCTGATCACTCCTGGCGCTGTGTTAACTCAAGGATGGAGAGTCCATTATTTTTTAAAAACGTAAAGAAAAAATAAGGCATCAATCATGACTTGATATTACCCATGAGGTAAGTTTGGATATCATCATCATCATTTGTAG
This sequence comes from Hemibagrus wyckioides, assembly GCF_019097595.1. Lineage (NCBI taxonomy): Eukaryota > Metazoa > Chordata > Actinopteri > Siluriformes > Bagridae > Hemibagrus > Hemibagrus wyckioides. The sequence goes on along the minus strand of NC_080721.1, from coordinate 9,964,262 downwards.
TAGTAGTAGTGTTCTTGTTGTTATCCATGTAGGCATATAAGAAATCATTGCTACTTTAAGTTGTCTTTATTTGTCACATATACAGTACTTCACATTTCCCATCCTTGGGGGTTGGGGTCAGAGCGCAGGGTCAGCCATGATACAGCGCCCCTGGAGCAGGGTGGGTTAGGGGCCTTGCTCAAGGGCCCAGCAGTGGCAGCTTGGCAATCCTGGGGCTTGAACCCTGATCTCCTGGTCAACGACCCAGAGCCTCAACCACTTGAGCTACCACTGCACCACTTTTACAACTTCCTGTCTTTTCTTCTAAAAGAAAAAGTCCACCCTGAAACACATTAAACATGGTTATATACAAATATCTGTGCTGTATTTAGAATAAGAAGAGGCCTTTATTTCTGTTAGCACTGTGAAACTACTTTATTTGCATATCACATCTCTGTGTGTGTGTGTGTGTGTGTGTGTGTGTGAGAGAGAGAGAGAGAGAGAGAGAGAGACCACACAAGAGAGCACACAAGAGAGTGTGTTTCTGGTGCTAATTATTTGACTAATTTGATATTTTCGTTATTCCCGAAAGTCACAGTCACACTGTTCATACTCACACATCAACATTGATGCTTAAAAGAGAATAAAATTAAACGAACATAAATGAACTACCAAGTTCCTCTGTTAGCACTTATAAACAAACAATTCTTTGCTCACCATTTTGTAGCTATATTTAATATCATATCGATGAGAAATCTAGCATTGGTTGTAGTGCAGACGTTGGACTCAAGGTCCCAGAATGCAACACAGTGATAGCGGACTCTGATTGTTAGATATCAACGAGAGTGCGAATGCAATAACATGGACAGGGAAGCTGGAAGCTGATCTATTTGAGGGGGTTGTACAGATATAGAGGCAAAAGAAGTGGACCGATCGAAGGACTAAAGCACTGCTGCATCACGCTTTTTTTTGGAGACAGTGGAACGGCATTGTGGGTAATCATTAAACTACAAGTTTATGTTATTTATGTAGATTAATATGGACATTGTTCAGGGTGGATTTTTCCTGGTGACAGAACTTAAAGCAGAAACTCAGTATTTCTGTCATTTTATGGCTGCAAAGTTGCTTTTGCATTTTAAATGATGAGAATTAAAGTTAAAGCATTCACTTCTTCTTCTTCTTCTTCTTCTTCTTTCGGCTTTTCCCTTCAGGGGTCTCCACAGCAAATCACATCTCTCCACCTATTCCTATCTTCTGCATCCTCAACACTTACACCCACTAGCTTCATATCCTCATTTATTCCATCCATATACCTCCTCTTCGGCCTTCCTCTTTGTCTCCTGCCTCTCAGCTCCATGTCCAACATTCTCCTACCGATATACTCACTCTCCCTCCTCTGAACATGTCCAAACCATCTTAATCTGTCCTCCCTAACTTTGTCCCCCAAACGTCCAACATGAGCCGTCCCTCTGATGTACTCGTTCCTAATCCTGTCCAACCTCATCACTCCCAAAGCGAACCTCAACATCTTCAGCTCTGCTACTTCCAGCTCTGACTCCTGTCTCTTCCTCAGTGACACTGTCTCTAAACCATACAGCATGACCGGTCTCACCACCGTCTTGTATACCTTCCCCTTGATTCTCTCTGATATTTTTCTATCACCCAGAACTCCTGACACCTTTCTCCACCCATTCCAACCTGCCTACACTCGCTTCTTTACCTCTTTCCCACACTCTGGACTTAAACTCCTGTACCTTCTTCACCCTCTAATCTTACTTTGACCAACAGTAGCCCAATTTCCACCGGCGCCCTGTAGGTCAACAGCTCTTCGACCGATCCGGTATGAAATTTAGAGTTTTGATGATTTGCATGATTAAGTTTGGCAATGTTTTACGCCGGATGCCCTTCCTGACACGACCCTCTCTATTTATCCGGGCTTGGGACCAGCACAGAAGTCACTGGACTGTGACCCCCAGGGCTAGATTGAGAATTAAAGTCATTGAACAGTGTAAATCTGCTCATGATCAGACTGAATAGTGAAGCGACTTGAACGCATTCCTGCAGACTCCAGTCCACTTTAAGGGCCCTGGATGAGGCACCACGTTAAATTCCCTGTTCTTCTTCTCCTCCATAAAAAAGGTCTCGTGAACACAGCGCCCTCGTGCGGTCAAACGATCAAGAACTTAATATTAACAAGTTTTTTCAGACGGCACAAATCGTTGTACGTGTACAAATCCGAATGATAAAAACGTAACTAAACTAAACAGGTTTAAAAAATCAATGTGTTTTCTTTCTTAAGGACTAAGTTTGAAGACAGCTTTTAAAACGCTTCATGTCCGAATTCCAAACGCCTCCATGTTGTCTATGTAGGGACACTAGATAGGGGTTGAAATAACGGCTTTTAAGCCTTACGTAGTGCACATAGGGTCCAATGAGAACGCTGTTTGAGAGTCGACCAATCACAGGGCGCGGTAAAACTCCGACGATTGCTCAAGCCCTGCGTCAATCAGGTGCATTCACGGGGCGATTGGTTGAAACTCGTGCCTTTGTCCCGCCTCTTGGTCAATCGAAGGGACTACTTCCGCTAGGCCGCCGTGTGTCCTGCGGAAGTCGGACTGTTGTAGTCGGGACACTGGCTGAAAACACCGGAGCGGCCTCGCGCAAGCTGGCGAATTCGCTTGATAAACACATTGTGTGTGGGCGGAGAAAGTGCCGATAAGTGCATAAGCAAACGACAGGTGATTAAAAAAGGCAGAGAAAGAAAAGAAACATTGGGCTTTGCGTGAAGCCCCGAGCCGCTTTAGCCCCTTAGAGCCCGCTGAAGTCGGCGGTGGCGAGGCGAAGCGAGGCGGGAGGTGATGGAGCCCTCAGCGGCCAAGGGGAGAGCGCAGGGCCGCCTGCTGGTGTCCACCAGCCTGGACGCCAAAGACGAGCTGGAGGAGGTACACATGGCCTTTACATCAACATTTATCACTCACACAACTCTACTCTCATTCCTCTTCTTCCACTCCCTTTGTTTCGGTTAAGACGAAAAGATTTCCTATTGTGTGTATGTACATTTACATGTGTGTCCTCTATTGTACAGAAATGCTTCTATACATGCACCCTGCACATGGCTTTTCCTATCATTACACAACATTAGCAGCTTGTGTTTGCTGTAGAAACTGTCAGTGTGGGGCATACAAGTCGTTTTGTAACTTTCTTCAGAGATCTTTGTCTGTATATGAACTTGAGATGAATTTACGTACAAGGTCCTCAACCCATAAAGGAAGGAGTCACTAGTGATCCTGATGAAGCTTAGAAGCACAACAAGCCTCCCAGTCCTTCCTCAGTGCAAGGACAGAATGTCAGTGACACGAGGAACCCTGCCGAAATCTCCAAAATATCAAAGTAGGACTTCTGAAAGAGGTTATTTCTCTGAAAGTCGTAACTACAGACAACAGTGTCATTTTTCACCTGCTTACAATCGTGTCAGGATGCCTTCAGGAAACACCTGCTGGGGTACGGCCGCTCGAGTGAGACGTCTTGCTCTTATTTTGTAAAGTATATCGTTTTTAAAATGTCATCAGGTTGTATGGGAAGTATATTTCTACCCGGTTAGGACCGTCTCGGTCTCCTGTCCTGTTCTGGAGAAGGTGGAGTAGCAGTGGTGACAGAGACGATGAGAAAGAAGACGCGAGAGAGAGAGAGTTAGGATGTAGTTCATACAGATGTAAATCCAGATGTGTACAATTTAGAATCCCATACGAAAGAAGAAAAATGCTACTATTGATATCTTCACGTCAATTATTTAGCCATTCTTCGCTCTGTCTCACCATGATGATGATGATGAAGAAACCTAACGCGTGGTTGTAGTGTAGGTGTGCAAACCATGCCGTAACTAAAAAGTGCACCAAATGTCCAATCTATAAAATATAAAGCATCATATCAGAACATCATCATCGGGGATTTTACATTTACTGCTGCTGTTATAAAACTACTTCAGGCCACACTGTTATAGGGAAGTAATCAACCACTGGGTGTTGAGAGTGTGACAGGAAACACACTTACTATTACCATCCCGAAGGTGATTATTTTCCTAAAGTTGCACATCCTGAAATGTGTTATTCCTCTTATAGCAGGAACGGTGTACTTTTTATCCATGTATAGTTCTGTTTAAGATCAAGTTAGTTCCTGTAATTACTTATGTTTCATTAAAAACCTACTGCTGTGTGGTGTCAGTATGTATAATGTGCTCATGGACCTGTGTGTTAAATGGTACAGTAATTTTTTTTTGTGTGTGTGTTTTGTAGCGTTTGGAAAGGTGTGTGTCCATCACCACTTCCATCACAAACGGACTATCCGAGCGAGAAGCCAACGATGCCCTCACTGCCCATGTGAGTATTTCTGCTGTGTTGGAGACGGTGATGTCACTCGTCCTGAATATTCTTCAGGAGCACTATAAAAGACCGATCCAAAACACGCAAAGACAAATCTTTTAGAAGAGAGTACAATAAATAAACAAATAAATAAAGAATAACATACGCTATGAGCATCCAACCAATCAGGACGGAGCTGTCCGCCCTGTTGCCTGTCGACCCATTAAGCCCCGCCTCTTTTCTTTGCCCTCATGCATTCTAGATATGTGTTTTTAGGGGGCGTGGCTTTGTAGAGAGCACTAGAGCAGAGCGTTTTCTTCAGCTCAATTGTTTTTGACGATCACATACACGCTCTAAACATGAGATCAGGCATATTTAATTAAAGAAAAGACCTTTCTTCATGCTCACAAAGCTTCAGCTACCAATAACACGGAAGAAAACGAGTTGATTTTCTTTCATAGTGGTGTTGCCCTTTTAAGTTGGGTTAAGTAGCCTTTATTTGTCCCATATACATTACTGCACAGTGAAATTCTTTCTTTCCATGAAGAGGTGTGTGTGTGAGGGCCTTGCTCAAGGGCCCAGCAGTGGCAGATTGGCAGAACTGGGGCTTGAACCCCAATCTTTTCCGATCACAGCCCAGAGCCTTAACCACTTGAGCCACCCCTGCCCCGTACTTTTTAACTACATGGGACACGTCTGTTGTAAAAGTCACACCAGAGACAGTAGATGAAGAATCCGTAAAAGTTTGGGGAGACTCCGATCTGATGAGGTTCTTTCAGTTTACATAAACGCATGTGATTGGCTTTAACAAAGGATCCGCTACGTTTTAGTCGTCCATGCGGTTCACGGTTTTAAAAAAACCCGTTTTTATTCCAGCGCCGTGTTTATCGTCTCTCGGTTCGATCATCACTCCCTGATCTACAGTAGTCTAACCACAACACAGTGCAAGTTAAATTATTAATAATCTACGGTATGAAAGTAATAAATAAATAATCCTCATGTCCCTGAGAGAACCACAATCAAACTAAATGATCATACAAGTGACTGGCTGTAACACTCGCAGCACAGGACTTAATTAATATCAGTTACAGCCGTGAGAAAGACTCTTAACTCGCAGGGTCATTTGGATGGTTGTCGGTGTAGGCTCTTATTTTTTGTGTGCTTTTTTGCACCACTCCAGGCCATATTCATTCATCCTTACATCCATGCCTAGAATTTATTTCAAACACTCCTCAGGCGATCAGGAAATAATGGCTGCTTGGGAGATTTAGCCCATTAGAAAGTAGAAGGGAATAAAGAGCATGCTGGCTGCTGTAATGATCGCTACATCCATGTAATTACTACAAACAAAATGTACTGTTTTTAATAACAGGATTTTTAACAGACTGTGTGATGAATCAAATAATTCTCATGTCTCTGAACGGTTTCTTGCTTTACAGCTAATCATGTGTATAAATGTGCTTGTGTGTGTGTGTAGGTGTGTAAAGGTCCTCAACAGCATGAGGAAGTGTGCCTTGGCTTGTTCACGCTGCTGCTCACAGAGCCTCCACAAGCACAGCGGGTATGGAAGAAACACACACACACCGTGAATATGCATATGTTAAAGGTGTAAAGGTTTACACACTGGTCTTGGTGCTTACGTTGCAGTTATATAGTGTGAAGGAGATGTAGATTTATTGCCTGTCAGTCACAGTGAAGTGGGTGCGGCCTCAAATTCTATACGTCTTACTCAAGTAGGCGTGGCCTCTGATTATGTAAGTTTTGGTGAAGTGGGTGTGGCCTCTGATTCTGTAAGTTTTAGTGAAGTGGGTGTGGCCTCTGATTCTGTAAGTAATAGTAAAGTAGGTGTGACCTCTGATTATATGAGTTAGTTATGTGGGTGTGGCCTTTGATTCTATAAGTCTTAGTGAAATAGGTGTGGCCTGTGTTTCTATAAGAATTAGTGAAGTAGGTGTGGCCTTTGATTCTATAAGCGTTAGTGAAATAGGTGTGACCTCTGATTCTGTAAGTCTTAGTTATGTGGGTGTGGCTTTTGATTCTGTAAGTCTTAGTGAAGTAGGTGTGGCCTCTGATTTCTGTAAGTCTTAGTGAAGTGGGTGTGGCCTCTAAATATGTAAGTCTTAGTGAAGTGGAAGTGCCCTCTAAATCTGTAAATATTGGTGAAATGGGTGTGGCCTCTAAATCTGTAAGTCTTAGTGAAGTGGGTGTGGCCTATGCATGTGTCTGTCCCAGTGAACATGGTATCTTGTTTTTACTCGTTTCTCTATCAGTGAAAGATGTGTGGCCTTAGTGGCTCCTAGTGAAGAAGTCTATACCTCCTCTGTTCCTCTTCTTGAAGAAATCATGGCCAATAGGTCAATTTTTACTTTTTAGCTTTTAGCCCTGTGTTGTCTTCTATAGCTCTGTATGTTTCTGTAGGACCAGGGTCCTGGAGGAAAGTTGTTTAGTTTTGTTATGTACTGCGTCAGCTATATATGGTCAAAATGACAGTAAAAGCCTCTTGACCTGAGTTGACATGGCTTCCATGGTTGTGTCATAGTGAAGGAGTCATGGACATTAAAGCCTGCCAGAGTCAGTGAAGGAGGTGTGGCCCATGTACTGGTCTGTCCCAGGGAACAATGAGTGGTCTTTGTTCTTATCTGTCTCTCAGTTAAATAGGCGTGACTACTAAAGGAGGCATGGTCTGTCTGGCATCCAAGTCATCTAAGATAAAATCATTTGCAAAGTAAATCTCACTGCACCGTATGGTAGGATGATAAAATATCAAACTGCACCTCATTTCAGGTTTGAGATCAACACCATTAACATACAGGCTGCGTTCTTTATTCTTCACACTTCATCTTAAAGCCATCACAGCTCTGTGACTATAACTCGATTAAATCTGAATGGTTTCTTCTCCACGCAGTGTTACAGAGACCTGACACTAGTCAACCGCGACGGCATGAATGTGGTTCTGATCAAGATTAACCAAATCCTCATGGAGAAGTTCCTTAAACTGCAGGACCAGTGTCGCACGCAGGTTTGCATACTGACCGGTTTGACTATGTGCTGGTGAGTTGAACAGACAAACCCAAGGTCATGCTGATTAAACCCTGTTTCTCTGCCTCTGTGCACAGCTGGTGTGGGTGGTCAGAGAGCTGGTGAAGAGTGGGGTCATAGGAGCCGACGGAGTCCTCATGACCCTCATGAAGCAGATCGCTGGTACGTTACATCACACACCCTCACTTAAAAATAATTATTTAAATCATTTCTACCCCAGGCTGTTGAATTCTCGATTCGAAGGTGATGATTGATTTTCTCTAAAAGGCCAATCACAGGCTTCTATTAATGCGGCTATTCTGATGTCATTGTTTTTCATTCTAAGGGACTTGTATAAGGGACATTTCACATAAACATAAAACGGTGTGTATTTGTTGATGTGGTGAGGAGCCATTTATTTAACAGTTATGGAAGGAGTCTCCAGTGTCGGCGCTTTTTGAATATTTTCACTGCACATGATTCAGTCTCGGATTATTTTCCTACAACGGCATGCTCTCAAGTGGTTTATTCCTTTCCTTAGGAGGTGACATTTCCAGTAAAAACCTGTGGCTGGCTGAAAACGTGTTGGACATCTTAGTGGAGCAAAGGTACTGTTTTTAACATGGAAATCCTGGTATGAAAATGAATATTCACCACCATGATTAAGTTCCTGTTCTAATAATGTCTATGCTTAGTTTATTTGAATATATATAATATAACACGGTGTTTATTATCGCCCGGTCAGAATAACACCTATTAATGTCATGCATTATTTGTTGCTGCTGATTCCGATCGGTACGAACCAGCTATGACTGCGTGAATGTAATCTATTTTTAGAAATGTAATGTGAGAAACGATGACCGTTTTAGATGAAGCGCTACTGCATATAGACGCAAATTCCTTGACTGCAATTCTCAGGTGTTTGCTTTGTTAATATGTTATTTTGTGCACAGGGAGTGGGTGTTGAAGAGCGGTATGCTGGTGGCCATGTCTGTATACACATATCTGAGACTCATCGTAGATCACGGGACGCAGGGCCTCCTGTCGCTCCGCCAGAGAGAGGTGGACTTCTGCATCGGCTTGCTGAGAGAGAGGGTGAGAGTGATCATGTGATCAGGGTCGTATGTTGTCATATATTGTATCATAGAAGCTATTTCACAGTATAAAGTACAGACTTTCCTGAACTGAAATATGTTCCTCTTTTGTTTCTCAACCACAAGTCAGTGTACTCTGGTTACTTCCGAAAGTGAAATTATAGACGAGGTTGAAATTTATTTAAATGTCCAGTTGTGACTCAGGTACAGGAGCATCATGGGTATTTTAAGAGTCGCATCACATCGTCACATCACTGCAGAGATTAGTATGATGTGTAGGGTAGTCACCCAGTCACTGTCTAAGGAGAAGGACGTGTTACGATGGCCGAGTGTAAACGTGAGGTAATTAACCAGGCTTTTATCCGTTTCTCACTGTTCCCTCTGTCAGTTTATGGAGTGTTTCATCATCGGGAGAGATCTCGTCAGACTGTTACAGAATGTAGCTCGAATCCCTGAGATGGAGCTCCTGTGGAGAGACCTGCTGCACAACCCTCAGAGCCTGAGCCCACAATTTACTGGTGTGTGTGTGTGTGTTGAAGTAGGAGACTCTGCTTTTAGTACCCAGTGTTTGAGGTTATTTTGGGTTAAACATTAAGCAATGGGTTTAAATTCTATAAAAGTGGAAGCAATCCAGATGTAACTGCCAAGGATCACGGCTCTAACACACAGCATGCAGTGTATTTGTTCTGTAATTGATACAAGGACATCTTTACTGATTTACCCTCTGAATCCACCTTCCTTTAATAAAGCACTTACACTGTCATTATCATCTGAGAGATTTGTAGTATAAATGGTTCATTTCTTGTGTGTGAAATGCCTTTGTAGGTCTGTTGCAGCTTCTCACCTCCCGTACCTCCCGCAAATTCCTGGCTTGCCGCCTCACTCCTGATATGGAGACCAAGCTACTGTTCATGACCTCAAGGGTAAGAGCATACACACCACAGAGACCTACTTTATAGCACCATTAATTAGCAGTACTGAACATGCATGTTTCTAGCCATTTAAAACTTTATTATTCTACATAAAGAATCGGTTACAGGCAGGTCAACATGGAGTTAAGCGTCTCTGTCGCTCCGTGTCTCTCTGTGGCTGCAGGTTCGATTTGGCCAGCAGAAGCGCTACCAGGACTGGTTTCAGAGGCAGTACCTGTCCACGGCTGAGAGCCAGTCGCTGCGGTGTGACCTGATCCGGTACATCTGCGGGGTGGTGCATCCCTCCAACGAGGTCCTGAGCTCAGACATCCTGCCTCGCTGGGCCATCATCGGCTGGCTGCTTACCACCTGCACAGTAAACACACACACACACACAGCATGTGTATTCAAGTGTTCAGTCATTTTTTCATATCAGAACTAAGCTCCCTAGGCTGAAATAGTTTCATCTTAGATACCCATTTCACTAAATCTCTGTTGCTGTACAAAATGTATTTGTCCTCAAACGTTTTAATCGCTGTTCGTTTGGCACTTTCATCATTCGCAAAGCTGACTATGATTTAAAAAATGTCCTTAATTGCGATGGATTGGCCACATGCCCAGTGTTCCTGGGCTCACAGCAACCCTGATTAGAATAAAACGTTTACTGACGATGGGAAAAAGAACAGGAGTTCTCAGACTTTACTGTGACATTATATACAGCCAGAGTTGGTATAAATAATGAATTTATATTTAAATAATGCAGATGTTTATTACTCAGTCAAAGTGTGATGATTTGAGGATGATGGGGAGAAGTGAGTAGAGTTCAAGTTACCGTGTTTTAATGCTAATTCCATAGAGCAGGTATCTCTTCACCTTCGACTCCTAGACACTTGCAAATGCTATGTTAAAATCTACATTATTGAAATGAATAGAAATCAGAAACATCTTATACTAAAATACTTTTACATTCAAATAACGCTTATTTGCTTGTTCTAACCTTCGCTCATCTGTGCAGTCGAACGTCGCTGCTTCCAACGCCAAACTGGCCCTGTTCTATGACTGGCTCTTCTTCAACCCGGAGAAAGACAGCATCATGAACATCGGTGAGGATGGAGGGATGAAGCCGACCTTGTCTACTGACACCGCTGTTTCTAACAAATCTGTAAGATTTAATGTGTGTGTTTTTCAGAGCCAGCCATCCTGGTGATGCATCACTCGATGAAGCCGCATCCAGCCATCACTGCCACGCTGCTGGACTTCATGTGTCGAGTGAGTCGTATTAGAGTGTCCAGACACTGTGTTACAGCGCTGTCAGGTTTACATGAGGAATTCTGAGTCTTAGGTGTTAAAGGTGCAGTTTGTGTTATTGTTTCTGGACTTGCAATAATCAATGACAACAAATAAGTTTAAACAAATTTATTTTATAATTAACACATTAATTTTTTATAATACACCGATCAGGCATAACATTATGACTACTGAGAGGTGAAGTGAATAAGACTGATGATCTCCTCATCATGGCCCCTGTTAGTGGGTGGGATATATTAGGCAGCAGATGAACTTTTGTCCTCAAAGTTGATGTGTTAGAAGCAGGAAAAATGGGCAAGCGTAAGGATTTGAGCGAGTTTGATGAAGGGCCAAATTGTAATGGCTAGACAACTGGAACAGAGCATCTCCAAAACTTGTAGGGTGTTACCGGTCTGCAGTGGTCAGTATCTATCAAAGTATCCTGTATGGCCCATGGAGGCCCCAGCTCACACCTTACAGGATTTAAAGGATCTGCTGCTAACATCTTGGTGCCAGATACCACAGAACACCTTCAGGGATCTAGTGGAGTCCATGCCAGGTCACGGGTCAGGGCTGTTTTGGCAGCAAAAAGGGGGACCAACACAATATTAGGCAGGTGGTCATAATGTTATGCCTCAACCTAGATTACCTGAAAAGACTGTCAACAAGCATTTACAGCATTTAGCGGATGCCCCTTTCCAGGGTGACTTACATTTATCTCAAATATACAGCGGAGCAATTGAGGGTTAAGGGCCTTGCTCAGGGGCCCAGCACTGGGTTGGTGGTCCTGGGATTTGAGCTCACAACCTTCCAAGCAGTAGCCCAACACCCTAAACATTGTACTACCACCTCCCTTTCCACAGAAGTGGTGGATTGAAAGATGTTTTTTTATTCACTTAAATTATTTATTTATTTATTTTGTACTTTATCCCAGATAATCCCTAACTTTTTTCCACCACTGGAGGGCCAAGTGCGGCAGGGCGTCTTCAACTCGCTTAACTTCATTATGGAGAAGAGAGTTCTGGCGTGAGTGTTTTACACACACACACACTTTTTGGTGTTTCTCTAACAGCAGCTGGAGATCACAGACTTATATCAATCCATTTGTTCTGATGCATCCATCCACTTTATTCCTAATTAGGGTCACTGGAGCCTATCCCAGCACACACTGGGTGAAAGGCAGGGGTACACTCTGGACAGGTCACCAGTCCATCACAGGGCCACACATATAGACAGACACTCACTCCTATGGGCAATTTAGAATTACCAATCAACCTAATGTACATGTTTTTGGACTGTGGGAGGAAACCCGGAGTAAACCCACGCAGGCACGGGGAGAACATGCAAACTCCACACAGAAAGACCCCTGCCTGTTCGAACCCGGGACCTTCTTGCTGTGAGGCGACAGTGATAACCACTAAGCCACTGTGCTGCCCTGTTCTAATACATTACACTTTTAATTGTAAAAGCAGACACATAACTTGGGTCTAATAATAAACCGATTAAAATTGTGCTCTTTAAAAAGATAAATCAATTTTTCGGAGTCGTTTATTTATAAAGGGAGTCTCCAGACCCAGCTGCCTGTAGGTTTTCATCCACAGGAAAGTCTTCCAGATGTAGAAAGTGGATATGTATTTTTTTTATGTTGTTATTTATTACTTCTTAACTTGCTTATTAATTACTTAAGATATTTATTTCATTACTTATTAACAAGAAATAAGTGAGTGTGAGAGTGGTAAGAGAGCAGCGACTGTTACTCAGATTGTAACAGGAGGTAGCTTGTTCTGTGGATGTTCCCTAACTCTTGGTTTCTTCTTTGGTAAATATAAGCTTTGTTTCTGGTTATTGCTGTGGTATAAGAGAAATAATACACAGAGTTATAATAATAATAATATATGTTATAACTTGTATCTGCAAAACACAACATAAGATATGTGTTTGATTTGAATGATGGGGAAAATACAGACAGACTGAAAAGTCCTTTTAAATGTTAAGCTAACTCTCTACATCTCTCCCGTTGGCTTAGACACTTGGCTCCGTTGTTTGACAACCCCAAACTGGACCGAGAGCTGCGCTCCATGCTGAGAGAACGTTTCCCTGAGTTCTGCAACTCGCCCTCTCCACCCACAGAAGGTCCGAATCTCCACTCACAAAACCGCCATCTCGACCTCTAACGACCCGAGCGCATTATACAACCGTCTCACTTTTTACTCTTTATTTTTCTCTTCTTCAGTCAAACTAGAAGAGTCAGTTCCATTAGACATGGACAATCACGTGCTGGATAAGGAGGACGGTTGCTATGACAACACGGACGCGACGTTTAGCGACGACGAGGAAGAGTTGAACAATAAGGGTAAGAGATTCACGTGCTGCTCGCACAGGTTTGAGAAAAACCCGAACACCTAGATTTAGGAACTCGTTTCTTTGCTGCCTCATGCTGTCATTTTCTTCCTAAGGTAAGAAACGCGAGTTCAGGTTTCAGCACATCAAGGAGACGTACATAGAGGAGCCGGCTGACATCACGCCATACGTGGACCAGCTGGACGAGACGCTGAAGGAGAAAGTGTTACAGTTACAGAAAGGGAGGTGAGAAAGTAAAAGACGAGGCGGTAGTTGCTTTCACTTTCTGTTACCTTTATCTAGGTGACCTCTGACCCGTCATTACGCAGTCCTTGGACTTAACTAAGAGTGAGGATTTTGCATACATGCTTTGCGTCTCTATTAAAATCATCATCTGGTCTTTTTCCGATCTGCTGTGTAGGCTTAGGTTCCTGTCGACATGCTTTCTTCTGCTGTTGTAGCCGATCCATCTCAGATTTCGTCATGTTAAAAACTCTTATTTTTATTTTTTTTATTGTTGTTATTAATTATTACATTTTTTTAAATTATTATTATTATTACATTGTTTTATTTACTAATTATTACAAATAATTTATTACACAGACATAATTATTAATTAATTATATTAACTCAATTAATTAATTACCATTAAAATAATTAATGTCTGTTGAGGTTGTGAACTTCAGTGATTATTTTTTTTATTTTATTATTTATTTATTTATTTGTAACAAACACTTTCCTCTATACATCTGAATCCGAAACGGAGGAACCCGCTGCCACCCAGTGTCAAATGTCCCTCTAAACTGAGCCGGATTATCCGTTTAATAATCCATAAAACTAGAGGAATAATCCGAGCAGACAGGAGGATGTGTGTTATAGTCTGGAGAATACAGCGTGATTAGAGCAGTCATAGTTCTGTGTTCCTCTGAGATCTCCCAGTGAAGAGTGTGTTGTTCTGTCGCAGTGACACGGAGACGCAGTGTGAAGTCATGCAGGAAATCGTGGACCTGATTCTGGAGGTGAGTTTCATCAGCAGGCTGAAGGATTGTTTACACTTTCTCTCTGATGGAAGCAGTGACTGGATATTTCTCTCCCTTTCAGGAGGACTTTGACTCAGAGCAGATGTCTACTCTGGCTTCCTGTCTAGCTGAGCTGTTCAAAAGCCATTTCAGAGGAGATGTGCTGCCTGAGGAAATTACTGAGGAGTATGTCTCTCTCGCGCTCTCTCTCTCTCTCTGTCTATCTCTCACTCTCTCTCTCTCTCTCTCTCTCTCTATCAATCTCTCTTATTCTCTCTCTCTCGTTCTATCTCTCTCTCACTCTCTCTGTCTCTCGTTCTCTCTCTCTCTCGTTCTGTCTCTCATATTCTCTCTCTATCTCTCTCTGTCTCTCTCTCGTTCTCTCTCTCTCTTGTTCTGTCTCTCATATTCTCTCTCTCGCTCTCTCTATACCTCGTTCTTCCTCTCTCTCTTTCTCTCTCTCTCTCTCTGCGAGTGTATGTGTATGTTAGTGAGCGTGTGTGTATATGAGCGAGCGTGTGCGTGTATGTGAGCGAGCGAGCGTGTGTGTGAGCATGTGAGATGTAAAGTGCAGCCCACTTTGTTTAGCAGGTCAAGGTTTTGTTGGGTCCTGTCTGGCCCCGAAATAAAAATAACAAAAAAGTACATCATAAGCGTTCCTTTGTGTTTAATATTGTGTGTGTGTGTAGGTCACTGGAGGAGTCGGTGTGTAAGCCGGTGTGTCTGATCTTCAGGAACCTGTGTCAGATGCAGGAAGACAACAGTGGTTTCTCAGTGCTGCTGGACATGCTCGCTGAGCTCTACCAGAAACAGCCCAAAATTGGATATCACCTCCTCTACTACCTCAAGGCGAGGTGTGTTTGCTGTTCACGCTTCATTACTAAAGACCGGATATGTGAGTCGGTGTGAAGCATGCATGACCGTAACCCTGGCCACAAGACATAATCCTTTGTCTTGGTCTGTGGTGTGATTTGCGTGTCATGCTGTGGTATGATGAATGGCCATGAAAATCAGGAAGTACAATAAATTGCAGTGTTGGAAATGATACTGCTTTCAGGAAGCAGAGGAATGGACGAGGAAAGAAGTTTATTTTCTTTTTTTTTTCTTTTTTTGATTATTCATTGCTCTCACACTCCATCTCTCTTTCGCTCTCTCTCTCTTTCTTTTGCGCGCTCTCTCTTTCTCTGTCTCAATCTCACTCCTACACTCACTGACTGCTCTCTTTCTCTCTTTCTCATTGCTTCACTGCAGAAATTCTCACTCTCTCTCTTTAATCTCTCTCTCTCTCTCTCTGTCTCTTACCCTCACCCTGCTGTGATCAGAGCTTTATAGTAAAATGTGATGAAGTGCTATAATGCTACATTCTCTCTCTCTTTCCCCTCCTTGTGTCATGACAGTAAAGCGGCGGCGGGGAAGATGAGTCTGTACGAGTCGTTTGCTCAGGCCACTGCACTGGGGGACCTACACACGTGCCTCATGATGGACATGAAGGCCTGCCAGGAGGATGACGTGAGACTCCTCTGTTACCTCACACCCTCCATCTACACAGAGGTACACACACACACCCACACCTAATATCATCTTAACCATTATCTACACTGCAGTGCTGTCAATTTGTATTTTATTTAATTACACAACTTGTAAAATTAATTTTAAATAGTTTAATTCTATTGTCCCAAGTACACTAATGCTACCTGTAGTGATGCATAGATACACAGTATTTTATTGATCCCAGAGGGAAATTGTTTGTTGCTGCAAATTTACAAGGAAAACGATAACGTACAGAGAACACAGATCACCTTACACAATTGGCAATAATATCAGATGGATGGATGGGTAGCTGGATGAATGGACAGATGGATGTATAGATGGACGGGTGGATGGATGTAAAGAATGGACCAGATGGATGGATGGACAGATGGATATCTGGATGGATGGTTGTATGGACAGATGGATGTATAGATGGACAGGTGAATGGGTGGATGGGCAGATGGATGAATGTATAGATGGACGGATGGATAGGCAGATGAATGTATAGATGGACGGAAGGATGGCTGAATAGATGGGTAGCTGGATGAATCGATTAATGGAAGGATAGCTGGATGGATGAATCGAGGGATGAAAGGATAGCTGGATGGATGGACGGATGGATGAATGGACAGATGGATGTATAGATGGACGGGTGGATGGATGTAAAGAATGGACCAGATGGATATCTGGATGGATGGTTGTATGGACAGATGGATGTATAGATGGACAGGTGAATGGGTGGATGGGCAGATGGATGAATGTATAGATGGACGGATGGATGGATAGGCAGATGAATGTATAGATGGACGGAAGGATGGCTGGATAGATGGGTAGCTGGATGAATCGATTAATGGAAGGATAGCTGGATGGATGGATGGATGGATGGATGGATGAATCGAGGGATGGATGGATGGATGGAAGGATAGCTGGATGGATGGAAAGATGGATATATGATGGATATATATATATATATATATATATATATATATATATATATATATGGAGGGATAGACTGATAGATCTAGAATGTCTAGACTAAGCAGTAATAAAAGGATGTACAGTTGTATTCAAGGATGTATACAAGGATGTACTCATGAATGTGTTCATAAAAAAGAATGAATAATTATATATTTATATCTTTTATACCAGGCAACGTCAACATTTCATTTCTTTTTATTCGTTTAGCTGCATTTCTGTTTTTATCCTACATGTGTAAAAATCTTCCAGAACAGCTCTGTGTTCATGGTTTAGGTTCACTGTGTATAATATAAATTGTGATCTACTCAGCACACTAGATATCCCCAACACACACACACACACATATACACACACACACACATACACACACACTTCAAATGCAGTTCTTCCTGTCAGCACTAGTGGACAATAAATCGATCTAGCTGAAGAAATGCAACGTGAGCCAAGAGTAGAGACACATTATTAAAAACATCACATTTTCCGGAGGATTCTGTTTAACATGTGTGCGCTCTGAAGAAAGGATCACACCATGGTATCGTTTGTGATGATATGGAAATCATCTCTGAGAGAACGTCAGATTTTCATCATACAGTCTTCAATAATCGTGTGTTTGTGTGGTTTTCATTTCTCCAGTTCCCAGATGAGACCCTGCGAAGTGGAGAACTCCTGAACATGATAGTAGCGGTCATAGACTCCACACAGGTTTGTTTTTAGCATGCATTTCTCTATTCAGTTAGAGTCAGGTGTGAGTTTATCCACACTACGTTTTTTTAAGACTTTTTTAACTCTTGTGTTCCCAGCTTCAGGAGCTGATGTGTCACGTCATGATGGGAAATCTGGTGATGTTCCGCAAAGACTCGGTGCTCAACATCCTCAGTAAGTGTCCACGTCATGTGTTTCCTGGCTGTATCCGTCTCGGCTGTCCGCTTGTAATCGGATCAGTAGAGACTGATGTCTGAACAGGTCCCGAGTGTACACACTGTGTGTGTGTGTGTGTGTGTGTGTGTTACAGTTCAGTCACTGGACTGGGAAACATTTGAGCAGTATAGCACATGGCAGCTGTTTCTGGCCCACAGTATCCCACTGGAGACCATCATCCCCATCCTACAGCACCTCAAATACAAAGGTGAGTGCTCTCTCTTGCTCTCTCTGTGTGTCTGTCTCTCTCTTGCTCTCTCTGTGTGTCTGTCTCTCTCTTGCTCTCTCTCGCTCTTGCTCTCTCTCACTCTTTTTCTCTCTCTGTGTCTGTCTCTCGCTCTCTCTCCATCTCTTTCTCTGTGTGTCTCTCTCTCGTGCTCTTTTTCTCTCTCCGTGTATGTCTCTCTCTCTCTCTCGCATGCGCTCTCTCTTTCTGTGTGTCTCTCTTTCTCTCCCATGCTCTTTCTCTGTGTGTCTGTCTCTCTCTCTCTCTCATGTGGTCTCTCTCTCTCTCTCTCTCTCTCTGTTGTGTGCTCTCTTGTATGGTCTTTCTCATTCTCTCTCTGTCTCTCTCTCTCTCTCTCTCTCTCTCTCTCTCTCTCTCTCTCTTGTGTGCGCTCTCTCTCACACACACACACTCATTTATTGGCATGACAAATTTTCAAATATATTGCCCAAGCTATTATAAGGGCAATTAAAACCCCCAACAGAGAAACATATGATAAGATAAAGAAATGAAAATAAAAACAATACAAACCAAAAAGTCTGAGGATATGAGTGGAATATGTTCACAAATGTGTTTTCATGAGTTCATCTCTCTCTCTCTCTCTTTCTCTCTTTCTCTCTCTCTGTCCAGAGCATCCTGAAGCTTTATCCTGCTTACTCCTGCAACTCCGCAGGGAAAGGTATGCATCTCATCTCGTGAGCAAAATCACATCATTGTTTTTAAAGGTGCGGTCAGCATTTTTTTTCATTCATATGTGCATGTGTGTTTCTCCTGCATGCCGCACACAGTCCCACAGAGGAGATGGTGAAGATGGTGTTGAGTCGGCCGTGTCACCCGGAGGATCAGTTCACCACCAGCATCCTGCGCCACTGGGCGGCCAAACACGACGACCAACTGGCTGAACACATCAAGGCACTCCTCATCAAAAACAACAACATGCCTCGCAAACGCCAGAGGTATCACCACGCCAAGATGTAATCCGTACCAACTTGTGATTACAATCGATATTTTAACCATCTATTCCCCACAGGAATTGTAAATATCACAGTCATGTGTGTGTCTTGTTGTCTTTTGCAGCTTACGAAGCTCCAGCAGTAAATTGGCTCAGCTGACCCTGGAACAGATGTTGGAGCATTTAGACAGTCTGAGGCTGAGTCTCAGTAACACCAAGAATAACTGTGAGTCTGCTTTTTTCATCTAAATTCCTTTGAAATACAGTGTCTATAAATAATACATATATTTACGTGTGTGTGTGTGTGTGAAGTCTTTACCCAGACGCCCATCCTGCAGGCTCTACAGCACGTCCAGGCCAGCTGTGATGAAGCCCATAAAATGAGGCAAGTCTCTCCACAGTATGAAGTTTCTACTTAGAGCCAACGTGAACGCTCCACCACGTATACTGTTCCTCGGGCCTTGATTACAAGAGATCCAGAGTGTATTTCTATATTCACATCCTTCTATTTCAACTGAACATGTCTGAGCTGTACTCGTCCGTCTCATTCTCTCCTCCAGGTTCAGCGATCTGTTCTCCTTAGCTGAGGAGTATGAGGATTCCTCGAAGCCACCCAAATCTCGGCGCAAAGCTCCGGCGTCCTCCCCACGCTCACGTAAAGGAGCAGCGCCTCCAGCCAACAACGAGGAGGACAGCGGCTCCAGTAGCGCCTCAGTGAGTTCCTGTCTATGAATTATCAACATATGAGTCGAGGATTTTTTACATGCCACATACTTAAAGATACAAAGTAAAATTCTGCCCCTGTGTGACCGCAGGAGGAAGAGGATTCCAAACCCAAAGCACCCAAAAGGAAACGGAAAGGCTCGTCAGCCGTGGGTTCCGACAGTGACTGAGAGGTCACGCCAAACTCCACATGCCCCACCCCCCACATTTTCCATGACCACGCCCATTCCAGTGTGACGTCACTGGAGAACAAACCACCAGCCAGTCATCTGCTCTGACCACTCATCAAAGAGGAAGCACCGGATTTCCTTCTTGGTACTTTGACTGGAGCCAGCCAGGAAGTTCACACCCTCTTTAGCTTCCCTCAGCACTAGCGTGATTGGCTGCTTGGGGATTGGGGGCGTGACCAAGGCTAAAGTGGAGCTGCTAAGCTCCGACAGCATCCTTTCCTCCCCGACTGGGACGGACTGACGGATAAAATTGCACACAGGAGTCATTCTTTAGTGTCTCTGTACTCATCCACACGCTCCCTGTGATTTGAGCACAACCGCTGTGCTTAAAACGAGGGGGAGAAAAAATCCCCACAGCTTCAGACTAAACGAGGGAGATGAATTTCCAGCATTCACCGCGAACGTTTAAACGTGCTCCGCTCCCAGAAGACGCATTTTATCGTTTGATAACGAACAAGCATTTGCTTTGTCCCTTATAAAATCACTTTGTCCTGATTGGATGTCGTGGCCCGACATTGAAGGCGGCGCTGGGGGGTTTTACAGGGGGGGAAGACTCTCCTCCTGGATGGATTTTTACCACGAGTGCACAGCACAGGTGCAGAAATTGGATTGTAAAAAAAAAAAAATATGGTGGACTTGACATGACAGACTTTTTAAGAAAATTGCTTTCTACTGACCTATTTTCATAAAAAAAAATCATAACTATGTAAAAGGATTATGATATTAATAAAAAAGGCAGGGACAAACACTTTTGGTCTTTAATAAATGGTTGTGGAGTGTGAAATGAATCGTACGTTTATAAAGGTGAGCTGATGCTGCTTAAAACAAGTCACATTACATTTAAGGTTTCTCAAGTATCCTGAACACGGCTGGGAAGACGACGACGAACCCCGGCTCTCGGATCATTAACACGGTGAAATCTCATCTGCTGAACTGTTCTTGAATGAAAGTGTACACACAGTCGAGTGGCGCTACGGTTCAGGAAATTTTGGGGAAGCAGCGGCTTCAACTTAATTTCCAAAACACGATATCACACACTTGCAAAAACCGCTTTTCATGGGAATGTAACTACAAATAATCATAAGAATTAGGAACAAACTACATATTTTCCTCAAATAATGTTTATTCCTTACATACCACAGAAATCTGCCAATTCTGTTCATTATAAAAAAACACAACACATCCTACATTTGTACCCCTTTACAGTTTACATGGTCAACAGCCTCTTTTTAGTCTTTCACATTCATGTGTGAAGTCAAGACAAGTCCTCTGTCCTAAAGACAGAAAACCTGTAAATATTTCACAGCACTGATACTGGTGCCCCGTTAAATAAAAAAATAGAAGAAAACTTCACGTCAAAATTTCACAACATATTTATCTATTTATGATCATGATGTGGATTGTTCACCATACTGTTGAATTAATATAATCAGGAACTCATCAAATATATTGTCTTCTATAGCAGCTCCGGCCTCAGCGTTGTGGTATGATGCATGTCTCTCTCTCTCTCTCTCTCTCTCTCTCTCTCTCTCTCTCTCTCTCTATATATATATATATACACACATACATACATACATACACTATATTGCCAAAAGTATTCGCTCACCTGCCTTGACTCGCATATGAACTTAAGTGACATCCCATTCCTAATCCATAGGGTTCAATATGACGTCGGTCCACCCTTTGCAGCTATAACAGCTTCAACTCTTCTGGGAAGGCTGTCCACAAGGTTTAGGAGTGTGTTTATGGGAATTTTTGACCATTCTTCCAGAAGCGCATTTGTGAGGTCACACACTGATGTTGGACGAGAAGGCCTGGCTCTCAGTCTCCGCTCTAATTCATCCCAAAGGTGTTCTATCGGGTTGAGGTCAGGACTCTGTGCAGGCCAGTCAAGTTCATCCACACCAGACTCTGTCATCCATGTCTTTATGGACCTTGCTTTGGTCACTGGTGCACAGTCATGTTGGAAGAGGAAGGGGCCAGCTCCAAACTGTTCCCACAAAGTTGGGAGCATGGAATTGTCCAAAATGTCTTGGTATGCTGAAGCATTCAGAGTTCCTTTCACTGGAACTAAGGGGCCAAGCCCAGCTCCTGAAAAACAACCCCACACCGTAATCCCCCCTCCACCAAACTTTACACTTGGCACAATGCAGTCAGACAAGTACCGTTCTCCTGGCAACCGCCAAACCCAGACTCGTCCATCAGATTGTCAGATGGAGAAGCGCGATTCGTCACTCCAGAGAACGCGTCTCCACTGCTCTAGAGTCCAGTGGCGGCGTGCTTTACACCACTGCATCCGACGCTTTGCATTGCACTTGGTGACGTATGGCTTGGATGCAGCTGCTCGGCCATGGAAACCCATTCCATGAAGCTCTCTGCGCACTGTTCTTGAGCTAATCTGAAGGCCACATGAAGTTTGGAGGTCTGTAGCGATTGACTCTGCAGAAAGTTGGCGACCTCTTCGCACTATGCGCCTCAGCATCCGCTGACCTTCGTGGCTGAGTTGCTGTCGTTCCCAAACACTTCCACGTTCTTATAATACAGCTGACAGTTGACTGTGGAATATTTAGGAGCGAGGAAATTTCACGACTGGATTTGTTGCACAGGTGGCATCCTATCACAGTTCCACGCTGGAATTCACTGAGCTCCTGAGAGCGACCCATTCTTTCACAAATGTTTGTAAAAACAGTCTGCATGCCTAGGTGCTTGATTTTATACACCTGTGGCCATGGAAGTGATTGGAACACCTGATTCTGATTACTTGGATGGGTGAGCGAATACTTTTGGCAATATAGTGTATATATATATACACACACACACATATATACAGGGGTTGGACAATGAATGAAACTGAAACACTGGCCAGTTTAGTGTTGGAGGTTTCATGGCTAAATTTGTCCAGCCTGGTGGCCAGTCTTCATTGATTGCACATTCCACCAGTAAGAGCAGAGTGTGAAGGTTTAATTAGCAGAGTAATAGCACAATTTGCTTAAAATATTGCAATGCACACAACATTATGGGTGACATATCAGAGTTCAAAAGAGGACAAATTGTTGGTGCACGTCTCGCTGGCGCATCTGTGACTAAGACAGCAAGTCTTTGTGATGTATCAAGAGCCACGGTATCCAGGGTAATGTCAGCATACCACCAAGAAGGACGAACCACATCCAACAGGAGTAACTGTGGACGCACAGTTGGAGCTGTCTGAAAGGGATGTCCGGGTGCTAACCCGGATTGTATCCAAAAAACATAAAATCACAGCTGCCCAACTCACTGCAGAATTAAATGTGCACCTCAACTCTCCCGTTTCCACCAAAACTGTCCGTCGGGAGCTCCACAGGGTCAATGTACATGGCCGGGCTGCTATAGCCAAACCTTTGGTCACTCGTGCCAACCGTCGGTTTCAATGGTGCCAGCAGCGAAAATCTTGGGCTGTGGACAATGTGAAACATGTATTGTTCTCTGATGAGTCCACCTTCACTGTCTTTCCCACATCCGGGAGAGTTACGGTGTGGAGAAGCCCCAAAGAAGCGTACCACCCAGACTGTTGCATGCCCAGAGTGAAGCATGGGGGTGGATCAGTGATGGTTTGGGCTGCAATATCATGGCATTCCCTAGGCCCAATACTTGTGCTAGATGGGCGCGTCACTGCCAAGGACTACCGAACCATTCTGGAGGACCATGTGCACCCAATGGTTCAAACATTGTATCCTGAAGGCAGTGCCGTGTATCAGGATGATAATGCACCAATACACACAGTAAGACTGGTGACAGAGTGGTTTGATGAACATGAAAGTGAAGTTGAACATCTCCCATGGCCTGCACAGTCACCAGATCTAAATATTATGGAGCCACTTTGGGGTGTTTTGGAGGAGCGAGTCAGGAAACGTTTTCCTCCACCAGCATCACGTAGTGACCTGGCCACTATTCTGCAAGAAGAATGGCTCAAAATCCCTCTGGCCACTGTGCAGGACTTGTATCTGTCATTGCCAAGACGAATTGATGCTGTATTGGCCGCAAAAGGAGGCCCTACACCATACTAATGAATTATTGTGGTCTAGAACCAGGCGTTTCAGTTTCATTGTCCAACCCCTGTATATATACACATACATACTCTAAAGGTATAAAGCTGCACTTGACCGGTGCAAAAACTTTCATGGAGCTTTCATAATACACAAGTGGTCTCAAAGGCTAAACACAGTGTTCTCATTTTTCCCTAAGATTTAATCATTGTGAACTCACACACAGAAGGCATATATTAGCCATCATGTACATAATGCACACATTTTGCACAATATAATTACACAACACTTTGTGCTATAAATATAACTTGCACATACCGACATAGCCTTATTTAGTAATGTACATATTTATCTGCATAATTTCTACCATTTGCCCTTCTGGTAGAGGCTAAACTGCTTTTCATAGCTATGTACCTGTACTTCACAATGACAAAGTTCTATTTAAAGTGGAAAGTAGATAGAATTAGACATTAGGAAATTCAGATTATCCAGAGCCACACCACTAAACACATGCATGCACTAAATGGGCAGAGCTTTTCCAGAAATGCCCAGACACCTAAGGAGAGTCACGATTCTTCCATGGTTGAAAGTTTGTTGGTCCACAACATGGAGACACCACAGAAACTGTATGTGATTGTGAGGGAAAGTGTAAAAGGTTTCCATCATCAAAAACACATTTTTAAGTGTAGAAATAAAACTGTAGACTAGAAGTGGAATTTAACATTTTATATAAAAATCAGGTTTTATTTATTTCCTTAAAGTTCTTTTTGAATACAGATTAGTTCATAATTTGGTCAACAAGTTAAAGTACATCCTGGACTTTTCTGACATGGTTTTTCCTGCTTCTGGGTGTGAGACTCTTGAGTGCAACCCGAGTCTTGCGGAAAATCATCTGTAGTCGTTTTTTCTCAGCTTTCTGAGCAGAACACGGTTCTGGACTCGGCTTGTCGTTTTGGCCCGTGACGTCAGACATGGGCGAGTCCCTGAGCTCTGGAAATGCAGGTGAGAACACAGGACTTTGACAGCCTTCCTCTCCTCTGCGTCTGTGAAACAGCGACTCCCTGCGGCTGACGTTCGGGCTGGCGGCCAGGGTCCGGAAGCCGTACGGAGTGGTGATTTTCTCCACGTGCTTCAAGGACATTGCTGCTTTCGTAAACGGGTCAGACTCGTCCTCCTCAAGCCGTTTCCGGTTTGATCTCGGGGTGAAGCGGAGCTTGAATGGAAAGCGTGGAGAGACTGGAGACCCTGACCCTGGAGATGATTTCTCTGGGCTGCAGGGAGGCAGAAGCTGGTACTCGTCTGAGTCTTTGGGTTTTCTGAATCGAGGAGAAACGCTGAGGTGCAGTTTTGGAGGAACGTAGAAGCTCGGTATTCTTCCTGGTGTTAGTGGGACATTCTGCCAGGCGTTTAACTTCACTGCTGGGCTTTCTCCATTACCACCAACAGCAAACATGTTTTGATGACCTGTCCTTCTCTTCACAAATGCACTTTAAAAACCACTTTTGCCAAAACCTCCTAGTGCTCATGTTCAGCTTTTAAACCCACTTCTTAAATAAGCTGCAGCTGAACATAATCATCAACATGCTACTCTACAAATGACCCCTAATTGGGCTAGTGCACTTCATGAGGTCTGTTTACATACTCAGTGTCGTCCACTTGAATGTATGTATGGAGTGTGTGTGGCTGAATATCAAATGGCACACTACAGGACATGAAGGCACACTATTTAAGGCAAGACACTTGCTTATAGAACTGAAGAATGGTTGTTTAGGGTGAAGTAAAGCATGCTCCAAGTTCACTTCGACAGTTAGTCATTTAAGCCTCAGCCCATGTGCTTCATGTAGTGGAGGTTTTATTACACCACCTTTGTTCATTTGGGACACATCCTGTATGTAAAACTTCAGTGGGTATGACAAGTAGGCAGGCTGACAATCATTTGATGCATCAGCCAATCATAAGGTTTTAGTTAGAATCAGGGTTACAGTAAACCTAAATGAATTACGCGCCAAATTATAAATCAACCACGGGTCACACTTTCAAACCCAGAAATATAAATGCTATATTCTTTATACCCAAGCACTACACACTATATGATCAGAAGTATGTGCATACCTGATTATCACACCCATATGTCCTTGATGAACATCTCATTCCAGATTTTTTCCTGCTTTACTTCTTCACTCTGAAAATCTGACGACATGAAGCCTTTATTATCGCCACACATACATTTACAGCACAGTGGAATTCTTTTCTTTGCATATCCAAGCTGAGGAAGTTGGAGTCAGAGTACAGGGGATACTGCAACCCTGGAGCAGGGAGTTTTAAGAGCCTCACTCAACTGACCAACAGTGCAGCTTGGTAGTGCTGGGGCTTGAACCCTAATCCTCCAATCAACAACTCAGAGCCTTAACCACTTGAACCACCACTACCCCCAAAACATTTTAGGCATTTGGCAGATGGCCTTATCCAGAGTGACTTCCATTTCATTTCATATATCATTTTTATACAGTTGAACATTTGAGGGTTGAGGGCCTTGCTCAAGGGCCCAGCAGTGGCAGCTTGGTACACTTGTGATCATTAGTGAGATCAGGGGATGTTGATGAGGGTCTAGTTCCAGTTCATCCCGAAGGTGTTCAGTGGGGTTGAGTCAGAGTCAGGGCTCAGTGCAGGACACTCCAGTTCTTCCACTCCAACCTTCACCTCCACACCATGTCTTCATGGAGCTCAGGGGCTTTTGTGTATAGTGGTCATGCTAGAACACTGTTTGTGGCTCTTAGTTTCAGCTTAAAGAAAAGTGAACGCTATACCATACACAGATCAGGCATAACATTATGACCACTGAGAGGTGCCGTGAATAACACTGATGATCTCCTCATCATGGCACCTGTTAGTGGGTGGGATATATTAGGCAGCAGATGAACTTTTTGTCCTCAAAGTTGATGTGTTAGAAGCAGGAAAAATGGACAAGCGTAAGGATTTGAGCGAGTTTGACAAAGGGCCAAATTGTGATGGCTAGACCACTGGATCAGAGCATCTCCAAAACTGCAGCTCTTTTGGGGTGTTCCCGGTCTGCAGTGGTCAGTATCTATCAAAAGTATTTTTTACATCGTGTAAGTCCTTTAAGTCCTGTAAGCTGCAAGGTGGGTACCATGGAGGCTCATGGAGGCCCCACCTCGCAGCTTACAGGACTTAAACTATCTACTGCCAACATCTTGCATCGGGTATGTAGTGGAGTTCATGCCTCGACGGGTCAGGGCTGTTTTGGCAGCAAAAAGGGGGACCAACACAATATTAGGCAGGTGGTCATAATGTTATGCCTAGGGTGTAATAAGTGAGGATATGAAACTAGTGGGTGCAAGTGTTGAGGATGCAGAAGATAGGGATAGGTGGAGAGAGATGATTCGCTGTGGCCACAGCTGAAGGGAAAAGCCGAAAGAAGGAGAAGGGGGGTCATAATGTTATGTCTGAACAGTGTAGAAAATATAGCTTCACGTCATAATGAGGGAGGTCATAATGTTATGGCTGATCTGTGTATAGAGTCATTCTGAGAAAAGTCTCACAGGCTCAGGTGTCTGTATACCATAACGTGTATGATTAAATAAGACTAACAGTAACAAATTTGTTCGTCTTGTTTATTAAGCTGCAATGGTAGGAAAGGGGTTAATTTATTTAAATAGCACTAGACTGATAATAATTCACTGATCTCTTCGTCCATTAATGCTGCATCGTGACACATCGAAACTTGATCTAAACTTTACAAAGCTTGTGATTAAACAACATGTGACTGATAGAAATAAGAATTTTATAATAATTTTTGATGGAAAAAAATCCCTGTTTCTAGTCTTAAAGCTTACAAGGACTTTTATTTTATCGCCATGGACCGGAAGTGACGTTTTATTGTTGTCCCTTCCACCAGTGTAGCCCATCGTAACCGACTGGCGCGTATAATGAAAGTGTTAGTGAATAAAATAATGGTTTAAAGTAATTAGTTTATTTTCGGTGCACATTTGTTTGCTCAAGCACAGAAATATAGCTTAACTTCCAAGCGGAGAAAATAAGGATATTAAATGTGTTATTTAAATAAAGCCGACTGTGGATGGATAGTCAAGCTAGCGTTGATGATGTGGCTAAGCTAAGTGTTTGTGAAGCTGGTCCATTTCTTTAACACAGAAATATATCACAGTTTATTTACAGTCACAGAACCAGGGCTGTGGCTGTTCTAGCTGAGCTATAAAGCTCTTATACCATGCACTTGAAGCTAAATGGAGATTTCCAGGTGAAGTGGACATGAATCCTTCAGTCAGGCGCAAACCCCCTGATGGCAAAGCTGGAGCTTCCCGAGCTAAGGGCAGCAAAAGTGAAGAGAATGAAGGAAAAGCGGAAACATCGAGCGGTTCTCCTCCTTCATCTCCATCCAGAGATGAAGAGCCATGTCCTGAAGACATCACAGAGTCGTCGAGACGAGCAGGGAGGAGTAAAGGTACTAACATGAAGATACAGGAGATTGCTGTAAAGCTGCTTTGAGACAATGTGCAGTTGTTAGAAAACGAAATCAAATTGAATTGAGTTGAGGACGAGATCACATCATACATTACAACAACCTAGCATACAG
Organism: Hemibagrus wyckioides; assembly: GCF_019097595.1. Taxonomy (NCBI): domain Eukaryota; kingdom Metazoa; phylum Chordata; class Actinopteri; order Siluriformes; family Bagridae; genus Hemibagrus; species Hemibagrus wyckioides. The sequence goes on along the minus strand of NC_080721.1, from coordinate 9,936,065 downwards.
GCCACTTTAGAGACATGCTACATACTGTTAAAGAGGAAGAGATGTTAGACCACTGAGGTAGGTGTATCTAATAAAGTGGGCAGATGTAAACACAGTATATCAAACCCTTTATGGCGCTGATACACTCCTGTCACGAGCTTCTCTCTCTCCATCTCTGTCTCTCTCTTTCTCTCTGTCTCTGTCTCTCTCCCTCTCTTTCTACCTGTCTCTCACACACACAGTTCACAAGAAATGTGTATCTAATAAAGTGGCCAAGTATATCAAACCATAATGCATATCGCCAGCATTTCTCTCTCTCTCTCTCTCTCTCTCTCTCTCTCTCTCTCTCTCTCTCTCTCTCTCTCCTCACCATGATGTAATAACCACCATAACAGCCAGCCCTAGTAGATGGACTACAGACCTACAGATTGTGTGTGTGTGTGTGTGTGAGAGAGAGAGAGAGAGAATGTTTACGCTGCCATAAACTCTTACGGATCATAAACTCTTAGTCTCTTTAACATTTAGCAGAAACGCAGCGTGGCTCGTCGTCGGATGATGATGCAGAGAAGACTCTTATCATCACGGTCGGTAAGTTTTTAAATCTTTATATTATCAACATTTATACCACACGATTCTTGATCCTGATTGGTCAGAAGGTGTGTAACATTCAGGTCAGTAGATATGTAACATGTGATGAAGATGTTTTGTAAGGATATGTACAGTTTAGTATTTATGGAGGGAGTCTCCAGTTTTAGCGCTGTATTTAAAAACAGAGGGCTTTGCGTGTTCAGATTTCCCTGCATCAAGACAAGCTGTAAAACAAATATAACTATAAGCTGATTAAAAGCTATGACATGTTCTTTAATTCACATAAAAGTGGAATTCTGCAGAAACTGCTGGAATAAAACCACATTACGCAACCCTATAGTTGATTATTTTCCTAAATTAACATGCTTCCAGCTGTTAGATTCCTTAACTATACAGACGCAGAGCTTGATTATATACACCGATCAGGCATAACATTATGAACACTGAGAGGTGCCATGAATAAGACTGATGATCTCCTCATCATGGCACCTGTTAGTGGGTGGGATATATTAGAGGCAGCAAGTGAACATTTTGTCCTCAAAGTTGATGTGTTAGAAGCAGGAAAAATGGACAAGCGTAAGGATTTGAGTGAGTTTGATGAAGGGCCAAATTGTGATGGCTAGACGACTGGATCAGAGCATCTCCAAAACTGCAGCTCTTGTGGGGTGTTCCCGGTCTGCAGTGGTCAGTATCTATCAAAATTGGTCCAATAAAGGAACAGTGGTGAACCGGCGACAGGGTCATGGGTTGCAAGGTTCATTGATGCACGTGGGGAGCGAAGGCTGGCCCGTGTGATCCGATCCAACAGACGAGCTACTGTTGCTCAAATTGCTGAAGAAGTTAATGCTGGTTCTGATAGAAAGCTGTCAGAATACACAGTGCATGACGGGTCAGGGCTGTTTTGGCAGCAGAAGAGGGACCAACACAATATTTGGCAGGTGGTCATAATGTTATGTCTCATCAGTGTATTATTAAGATCCATTGCCTACGTTCAATATTAATTTATCATTCTAAAGAAATGAAATGTTTAACGCTTTTATTTTTCCTCTCAGGTAGCGAGCAGAGCTGCTCTCGGCAAAGTGGGAAAGCCAAAGCGGGAGTCAAGAGGAAACGAGAGACGAACGAAACAGGGTTCCAGCAGAAGGAGGATGAACTCCAGCCCGAGGTGGAGATTGACCAAGAGCTGGACAGAGAGCTGGAGAACAAGTCACGTCAACATAACCTGACCTCAGCTAACGTGCGCAGCATTATACACGTGAGTATGGATTATTCTTTATTCGTACGATTTATTACATATTATATATGGAGATGGAAGGTTTGATGTATTCACACCCACAGGAGGTGATCACCAACGAGCACGTCGTGGCAATGATGAAAGCCGCCATCAACGAGACCGAACCTGTTCCTCTGTTTGTGAGTATCTGTGGCTCAGGGACTGTATCGATGCTCTATATGGGTTTGGGATTAAACCTGATCACTGCTTGTGTCTCTTTTTTTTATGACTCTTCCAGGAGCCTAAGATGACTCGATCTAAGCTGAAGGAGGTGGTGGAGAAAGGAGTGGTGCGTTTGTCTCCTTTTTAAAATAATTTTAGTTGATCAGTTACATCTTAAAGCTATAATAATCTATAATATCAGAGGCAGAGAGAAGGTTTATTATGAATTAGCAATCATACAGCTTCACATGGCTAAGACCACCTTCATACTGGTCTATCATTACCAAAATTACAAATAAAATAAAATTGTTGTTTGTCTGTTTTATTAACCTTAAATGGTGTGTGTGTGATATAAGAAAATGTAACCTATGGTGTGTTTTTATTTCATTATCTAAGAGTATTTATCTGTTGCTTTTTCTGTTGTAGGTTATTCCTACTTGGAACATTTCACCGATCAAGAAGCCAAGCATATTACAGGTAACTAAATGACGAGCAAAAACCAAAATCTCTTCAGGGCGACGTAATGAAAGGATGTTTAAGCTAATGTAGATTTGTTTTGAAGGGCCCGCAGTTTGTGGACATTCCTTTAGAGGAGGAGGACTCGTCTGATGAAGAGTACCACCCTGATGAAGAGGAGGAGGATGAGACGGCAGAGGAGGTAAGACCAAATTATTTTTTTATATTGAAAACAAGTTAATCGAGTTGATGTGTATTGAACTGAGGAGGGGTGTGTGTGCGTGTGTGTGTGCGTGTGTGTGTGCGTGTGTGTGTGCGTGTGTGTGTGCGTGTGTGTGTGCGTGTGTGTGTGCGTGTGTGTGTGTGTGTGTGTGTGTGTTGTAGACACTTTTGGAAAGTGATCTGGAGAGCACAGCATCATCACCACGCGGCACTCGACTAAACGTCAACAGATCCTACAGCGAATGTGATATGGAAAACAGCTGCAGCCCTAGACAGGTAGCGCACACACACACACACACACACACATGTTGTGTAATAATGCTGGTGTGGTAGAGTATTTAACATGTATGATATTATTTATTTCACTCTCAGACAGATTGCCCTGTGATAATAACAGTACAATATTTCCACCCAGAGCTCACGCAGGTCTCAGCATGTACGGGTGGCAGTAGTACCCATGGGCCCTCCACCACCCCCTCAGGGCCCGGAGCCTCCACGACCCCAGACTGAGTGCAGCTTTATGGAGAAACTCCACGCTGTGGATGAAGAGCTGGCTATCGGTTCTGAATGCATGGACTCTTACCAGGTAGCTCGGATACACGCACTGGGATATAGTATATCGTGCAGCTCCTTCTCTTTTGTTTGCTTACCATCTTTCTCTCTCTCTCTCTCTCTCTCTCTCTCTCTCTCTCTTTCTTTTCTTCCTTTGTCTATCTTTTGCTAATTTTCCCCCAATCACTCTCTCTCTGTTTTGTCATGTTTCTCTCTCTGTTTCTTCCTGTCTTTTTTATGCTCTCTCTCTCTCTCTCTGTCTCTCTCTCTCTCTGTCTCTCTCTCTCTCTCTCTCTCTCTTCTAGTCTCTTACCAGTACTGGAGAAGAAGGTGAAGAGAGCCTGATGGCCTTCCGGACTCGTTCCAAGCGGCCCCTGAGAGACGTACCTCTGGGTCGTTTGGAGGCGGAGCTTCGAGCTCCCGACATCACCCCGGACATGTACGAGTTTGGCTCCGCCCCCGAGGACAGGGAATGGACACAGTGGCTGCAGGGCCTCATGAACTCAGACGTGGAGAACGAAGGTGCGCACTCACATTTAGATCATCTGTCTTATAATATGTTATGTAGTGATCACATATGTGAACATACATGATAACCTTCTCTGTGTGATTAGAGGAGGGTGATGACGAAGATGATCCGGAGTACAACTTCCTGGCTGACATCGATGAGCCGGATGTGGAAGATTACCGGAACGACAAGGCCGTGCGCATCACCAGTGAGTAACTTCCAGAGAGAATATTAATCGTTATTAGCTCAGTCATAAAACTGAGCAAGCAGTCAAACTCTTCATGGTGGTGTTGATATATTTTCCTCATTTATCTTCTTCTTCATTCCAGAGAAGGAAGTGAACGATCTGATGGAAGAGCTGTTTGACGCTGTGAGACGTGATTCATCATGATTTTTGTATTCTGTGTTTTTCCCCTTTCTCTTTAATTGACACTGTGTTTCTGATTTATAGTTTCAGGATGAATTAGGGGGTCAGGATGAGGAAGGCCACGAGGAGGAGGAGGAAAAGGAGGAAGAAGACAATCTCCAGCAAGAGCCGCTCAGTATTCTGGAAACAATTCAGTAAGACTATCCAAAGATTCACAGGATCATGACTGATATAGCAGAATATTCAATATTATGATCATTGTGCCTATAATTTACAGTTTTAATTAAAATGGGTTTGTATTAACCAGCTCTGTGTGTGTGTGTGTGTGTGTGTGTATGTGTGTATATGTAGGTATGAGGACCCTTTGGCAGATATTCTGAACCAGCGCTACCGCACAGTGAAGGAGCAGTTGGATGCTATCCGCAAGCGAAAGGCTCTGTTGGAGAGTAAAGGAGTGTCCATTCCTCCTAAACGCCCCACCTACCCCACGTCCTTGTATATAAGCCCCACCCAGAAGCTCCGCCTTCAGCAGCACATACAACAGGTCAGCAAATATAGATTTTTCCTAATATTTTAATTACAGCATCTCTCTGAGTGTTTCATTCCTTTTATACCATTTCAGTTTGCCACCAAATTTTTGTTTCCAAATATTTATTTGTAGTTACATAGTCAGTGTTGTGGATCATCCATGAAACTAGTTATCAGCTATAAATTCAGGCATTCCCTCACCAGCTTCTATATTTCTAGACAATAAAAGCCTCGTTTAATCTCTGGAAGCTTTTGTAAACAGTTAACACAAACTATTATTCTTTTATAAAGCTGTATATAACTTGTGTGTTTCAGCATGTGCAGCTCCTGACTCAGGTGAACATGCTGAGCAGGTCAGTGGAAGCTCTTCAGACTGAGGCCTGCACAGCTCGACAGTTCCTGGTGAGACTCCTATCACCAAAGTGCCGGGGTTTTTATTAACACACAGACGTGTTAAAATCATGGTGTAGTTTTCCTCATGTGATCTCGACACCATCGGAGAGAAATGACTAATTTCTAAAACTGCTTTTTACATTGCCATCTTAAAACTAAATAGGTACATGATATTAAGCTAAACTTTAGCTGATAGTATGCCAGGTAGCGCAGTTATTCCCACAGCATTAATCGTGTATGTTCTTGGTCAATAGCACCAATGCTGCTGGGATTAAAAATGTATATTTATTTATACACATTATAAATATGTGTTTATTTACAACATCTTAGCTTAGTGGCTAAGATGTTGGACTACTGATCAGAAGGTTGTGAATTCAACTCCCAGCTCCACCAAGCGGTCACTCCTGGGCCCTTGTGCAAGGCCTTTAACCCTCAATTGCTCAGTTGTATAAAAATGGAATAAAATCGAAAAGTCGATCTGGATAAGGGCGTCTGAAAAATACCGGAAATGTAAGATGTAAGAAATAATAATTCCTAATTTTTAGTGTTAGGGTCACTGCAACTGTCAGCTAATGTTGTTCAGTTGAAATAGTTTACCTATTCAATTATCCATGAATGATACAAAGTTAACTGATTGAGTGATTTGATTATAGTGGAAGTTCAACTAACTAACTAACTAATTAGCTTGGTTATTAGCTTTTGTGAAGAAATTTTTCAAAGGTTTGCTTCCCCTCCTCACATTACATCTGTCTGTATACTAATATACTGTAAAGTTCATTTCAGTTTCTCTTTCTCTCTCTCTCTCTCTCTCTCTCATTCACTCTTGCGTTCTCAGTCAGAGCTGCAGTTCTTTGCACAGCAAGGAGAACAGGCACAGCAGGTCATAGACCCTGGATTCGTCAGCATCTTCAGAGCCTGTAACCTTCAGGCTGCTGTGTCTCTCCTCGAGGAACTGGATCAGTCTCCTAATTCCGATACTCAGAACACTTATCCCGTGTTTGCAGGTGAAAAAAGCGAGCCTTTTCGAACAGCAGCGACTCTCAGCAACAAGTGTCCATTGAATTAGAAAAGATTTTTTAATTTACATTCACTTCCTTGGAGCCATGGTCTCTGTTTTCTGTTTTCTTTTTAGAATTCCTAGGTTTAACTACAATATGAAAATATACACATATCAGGCAGAACATTATGACCACTGAGAGGTGAAGTGAATAAGACTGATGATCTCCTCATCATGGCCCCTGTTAGTGGGTGGGATTAGGCAGCGAGTGAACATTTTGTCCTCAAAGTTGATGTGTTAGAAGCAGAAAAAATGGGTGTAAGGATTTGAGCGAGTTTGACAAGGACCAAATTGTGATGGCTAAACCACTGGATCAGAACATCTCCAAAACTGCAGCTCTTGTGGGGTGTCATGGGCAGCCAAGGCTCACTGATGCATGTGGGGAGTGAAGGCTGGCCCGTGTGATCCAATCCAACAGAGCTACTGTTGCTCAGATTGCTGAAGAAGTTAATGCTGGTTCTGATAGAAAGGTGTCAGAATACACAGTGCATGACGGGTCAGAGCTGTTTTGGCAGCAAAAGACGGACCAACATAATATTAGGCAGGCGGTCATAATGTTATGCCTGATTAGTGTATCACAGCCAGTTCATTTTTAATAATTAAAGAACATCATCTGACACATTCGATCTATTTTTATCTCTGTTTAATATTGTGGAACTTCCGCAAAACCAGTTAGAAACCCTTACAGATATAAATGTATTGGGCGAGTGGGTTAAGCCGGTGTGTCTGTAAGAGCTGCTGCTGTAGGAAATTAATCACCTTCTGTGAAACACTGAACACAGCATTATGTGCAAACACACAGCTGTTCTGACGGTTATATGATGTCTTTCAGGGTCCCAGATTCCAGCTGATTTGGCCTGGTTGATGGTGACGCGGCCGGTGTTCCTCTACCCACAACTACTTCCTGTGGTCAGACTGCGCCCGTTCAGTCAGAAAGGGCCCTTTACGTCCGCAGAAAACTGGTAGAGCTTCCATCTTATATAATGCTCCTTTATGATATATTCTTTACTAAGCTGTCTATGATCATCAGCATGAGTGTGGCACATGCTCTTTTGTTACAGTCTGGTGGTTTTAGGCTATCAGCATCTAAAGGGCACTGTGAATCCTCTCAAGCTGACCTGTCAGTACCTGCTTGCAGCGAGGAACTTCATCTGCCTGAGAGTTCACATCCGCTCAGCGTGTCGCAAACAACATCCCAACTTCATAAAGGTGCAGGAAGACACGATCGTCCAGAGCAGTGTAAATGTCTCAACTACACCGTAATCAACATCCTCATATCTCTATCTCTCTCTCCCTTCCTCTCTCTCTCTCTCTCTCTCTCTCTCTCGCCACCCTCCTTCTTTCCATGTGTGTGTTTTATTCAGAGATACTTTCTAGAAGGAAAATGTCCCCCCATGCCTTTGGCCTGTGAGAAAGTTTGTCCCAGTGATCAGCGCCCCCCAGTGGAAAGAGAGACGCGCCTCATGCCTCGCTGGCTTTCGGTAATTATTAGACCAGTATTTTTCATGACATTTTGTAAAATTTTCTACTTTTTCTTTTCATTTCAAGTCACACGTTCTCAATACAGGAAAATGTTAAACTAATCCACGAAGAAGTCCGAAAGTACAATCTTCAGCTCTCTAATACTCAACATGCCAATCCTGAGGAAAACTCTACCTCGAAAGATGACTCGTCCTCTCCGCCCTACAGCTTTCCCCCAGGTACCCGCTACCCTCCCAGCCTGCCCGATTCCCTCGCCCGCACTCTTAAACCACGCCATCTTCCGGTTCCTGCATCCTGTACAAAAAAGGCACCTCGTGTGCCATCTTCACACACTACAACCCAACCCAAGCCACCACCTTCAGCCCAAGATCTGGAGAAAGCTCTGCGTCGCTTACCGCCTCTCCTGCCAAAGTTTGCTAACCAGAATGTTCAGCCTGTTTACAATTTTAAGTCTGTTCCTAAAAAACAAAAAAACAAGGGTAGACCTAAATCTGCTCAAAAGGCTGGAAAGACTCGAGTGGCAGCAAACAATGTCACAAATTCATTAAAGCGAAACCAAGGAAAGCTTGTTATAACTTTACCCACTGCTCCAGTTACTTCCAGTGGAGAAACCCAGATATCAGTGCCTACAGCTGGTACAACAGGTCAGGGAAATCTCATCATGACTTTACCTACCACGCTCATATGTCCTACCCCGAGTGCTACTCTAGTGGCTCAGACGCCTTCGTCCTTCACCCCGTTAGTTAAAGAGCACATGAGTCAGCGCTGTGGCACTTTACTCAAGCTGAGCATGGGACAGAGCCCCAATCTAAACCCTCTACCTGTATCTTCTCAATTTTTTCTACTGCCTCCAGGCTGCATAGTTACAAACAGCTTAAATGTGAACCCAGATCACAGCAGGAAATCCAGCGCAGCTCAGGAATCCGGGCCGAAAGACCTTGAGAGGCCTTCGGAGAACATTCCAGAAAACATAGCGGGTTCTCAAGCTAGTGTCAGAGAAGGTAAAGACGTCCAGGAAAATGACGAAACGGTGACGAAAGCTCACGAGGAGGAACTAGAGTGTGGAGACGAAGCATTTAGGGAGCGATTCCTCACCTTGTCTGAATCTTCTGGAAGCCCGGCGGCTAGTTTGTGTGGGGAAGACGATGTAATGGAAGTGGAAGATGTAGAGGAACACAGGCAAAGAACATCGACGTCTGCACAGCAGAATGAGCAGCCGTGCTGGACTGAAGGAGAGAATGACCAGAGGGAAGATGCAGGGATGTCGAGATGTATGACCAACATCGGATCGTCTGCTTCTGTAACGGCAAAGCTGACCTTGCCAGTGGTTCAGGTGAGCTCCCTTGTTGTTGGAGCATCTCAATGGTAGAGCCATACAGTGATTTAAATCCTGATATAAGTTTAATAAGCATGATGACTATTAAAATATCTATTCCTCATTTTGAAAGGAGATGATGGAGAAAAGACACTCAAGGGAAGAAAAGTCAGATGGTCATGCTACAGGTTGGCCCTGAATCATACATTTTTTTCCCTCCTGTTTGTGTGACTGATGTTTATATTTTAAATTCCTGACTCATCACGTGGTATTCTGCTTAGGAGAGGACATCCTAGAGACAGAGCATCTCTATGAAGACTTGTCTGACGATGATCCTCGGAGAGACGTTAAAGACGTAGCTTTTGCACAAGCTTATTTAGAGAAGGTGTGTCAGGTTAAGACACATTGATATCAGTATCATAGTGTTGCTTTACATTTTCTTCTAGAAGTATGTTCATGGACGTGAGATGCATGTTGTATTGTATTGTGCGTAGGTGTGCGAGGCTCTGCAGGCAGTGCCAGGGAAGGTGGAGGATTTCCTGAGTGTCCTCTACGAGTTTGAGAGTAACCCTGACGGCAGGACCGCGGTGGAGCTCTTCATGAGACTCAAACCTGTACTGACCGACTGGCCCGAGCTGCTCCGAGACTTTGCCGCCTTCCTGCACCCAGAACAAGCCCAGGAGTGCGGCCTGGTGAGAGAAAATCGATCACGCGTTGTAGTATTGGTGCCTCCTAAAACAATAGACCGAGCTGATACGCCAAGATGTGTTTAGTGTCTGCTTTAATTGCTGTCTCTTTTAGCTGGAGGAGCAGCAGGCGTTTGAGAGAAGCCGGAGGTTCCTGCGGCAGCTGGAGCGCTGTTTCGGAGAGCACTCCATGCACTACAGGAGGGTAGTGCGCACTCTGCAGCAGGGGCTGCCTAAAAGTCACAGAGGCTCAGAGGAGGTACCGTAACATCCGAATACACTGATGAGAGTATTTAATCATATCACTCGTATTTAAAAATTAAATGTTTCTCAGATGAAGGCTCAGATAGCGCTGCTCTTTCATGACCACACCCACTTGCTGGAGGAGTACTGGGTGTTTTATGAGCAGCTTCACTCCACAATGCAGCAGCACGTGTCTGACGACGAAGACGATGAAGAGGACCAGATGGAGACTGACAGCATGCCCAGGGCTCACCTGATAGACAGTGTGGGGGAAAGTCAGCACCTCGAGAAGGCAGAAAATCAAAGTCTTGTCCAGGTAATGAATGTTTCAGACTGGTTGTTGTTTTGTTTTCATATGTTCTGATCATGTCTTGGCTAAGTGGATATTGTGTGATTTTTCTTCTTTTTGGCTCAGAGTACCGATGTAATAAGCCCGAGTACAGAGAGCTGTAGTGCAGGAACAGAGATGACGGATGAGCAGAACAGAGATGATGATCCACAGTCTCATCTAAGTCCTGTCTGTGCCAAAAACAGTTCACGCATGCCAAGCGGAGAGAAAGTTGTGCTCTGGACAAGGTGAAATACAGCATATATACTGTATTTATGATCAGATCTTTAGACCATCATGTAACGTCACATATAAAAACAGAGAGAATGTTCTGGTGTGTGATTTGTCTTCTCCCGTTTGCTTGCATGGTTTGTGAATGATGTTATACGTCTATATAAACATGGTTGATCATGATTAAGTATCTTTCTGATGAATATAGAAGTAAATTTGGAGATTGTTTGTGTGTTTAAACAGGGAAGCAGATCGTGTGATACTCACTACATGTCAGCAAAGAGGAGCCTGTCAGAGCACTTTTACTACTATCGCTGCTCAGCTGGGTAATAAAACAGTCACAGAGGTCAGTCCTTTTATTTTGAAAACATTCAATAGACAAATAGATTAGAGTACATTTATCTAAAATATTATAATGATTATTGTTATTATTATTATTATTATTAATAATAATAATAATTATTATTATTTATTTTTATTATTATTAAAATAATTGCTAAGACTCTATGGCACATTTTACTGTCTATACCCATATTTAGTCTTTCCTATAGTTGTAGCTTTAATCGGAATTTATTTTTATTAAATTTATTAAATTCTTTCTTTCTTTTTCTTTCTTTCTTTCTTTCTTTAACTATTTTTATTTTATTTTAATTAATTTGTTAATTAATTTTTAATAAATTTGTTTTTGTTTTCTTTGAATATATATTTACATTTATTTATTTATTTTTTTATATAGTTTGTTTTTTGTTAGTTGAATTGCTCGTTTTGAGCTGAACTCGACCAATAGAATGCGTAAGTCCAAGCTGATCTCAAAAACTCAAAAAAAGAATGCAACACTAAACAGCATCCAAAAGAGCTTAGCATTTTAAAAACCTGAATATAATAACTTTAATTTTCTCAGGCTTTTCTCAGTACATGGCTGTTGATTTTGTTTTTAATTTTTACTGGTATTTTTGTTAAAGAAAAACATTTGTAGATTTTATTCATGCAGAATCTCGTGTTTCTCCTGCTTTTACTCCTAGGTTGATGCACGCTATCAGGACCTGATAAAACTCTTCCACAAATCCACAAAGCAGCATCACAGCAGCCACATGGACCCCGAGGGCCAGTTCCACCTGAGTGAAGAGAAACCAGACTAGTGCATATCCACAATTCATATCAAACGTCCTAATTTATTTATTTGCATTCAGAATGCTCAAAGCACCAACTCACAGCCTCCTTTTCTCCTCTTAAACTTGGAAGTTTTAGTTTGCTTAGATTAAACTATTTGTCTATGTACACACTTTCACATCAAGTTTTATGTTAAAAACATAAAATCACACTACAGTAACCACTTGGATTAAATGTGAAGAGAGGAACATGCCGTCTGTGGGTGACCTTGGACTTTTGATAATGTTCAGACACACTAGAATGTTATGAACAAGGATATGGTTCTCAACTAACAATGTTTGGAATTGTATTTTGGGAACATTGTAAACAAATGTTTCCTCTTAGTAAGAGTTTGATCAAGGGTCGTCGATCCCATGAGCTGAGAATACACTCCAGATGGTACGCCAGGCCATCGCTGATCAGACGCACACACCTATTCACACCGAAGCATAATTTATCATTAGGTGGTCTAATGATGATGTAGAAAGAATCAGCTGGTCTGATGATCTTACAATCAGTGGTAGCTCAAGTGGTCAAGGCTCTGGGTCATTGACCGGAAGATTGGCATTCGAGTCCCAGCACCACCAAGCTGCCACCTTTGGGCCTTTGAGCATGGCCCTTAACCCACCCTGCGCCAGGGGCCTGCATCATGGCGCTCTGACCCCAACCCGCAAGGATGGGATATAGGAAGAAAGAATTTCACTTCCCAGTAATGAATAAGTGGCAAATAAAGACAACTTAACAATGCAGAGACTGGAAACTGCTGCTAAAGCGAAAGCAACACAAATGTGTTCATGTTTGGGACTGTGATGAACTAGGGTATATTTTTATATATTTATAATCAGTATTAAATACAGAGTTCATGCACATTGCAGGAGACTCCTTATGTGTTTGTTATGCTTGCAGTTTTCGTCATGTGGTGTTTAGGTTCAAAGAAATGTTGTAATAAATATTTAAAACAACAGCGCTGTGATAATTTCTCCTTATAAATTGTACTCAATGAGCGGAGCGACAATTGGATGCTATTTGATTGAAAGAGAAACCCACCAATCAGTGTTTTACATCTCACCCGCTGTAGCAAAAATCGACCAATCATCGTGCGCGCTTGGGGATGGGTTTGTGTGTTTTGGTCCCGCCTCTCTCATGGACAGCCTGGCTCAGAGATAGAGAGAGGGAGAGAGGAATACAAACACATCTCCGGCGGTCCGTGTTTTCTCTTTTGTATTCTGCTGTAATTTTATCTTCTCATGGCTGATTTTGTGTCTCGGTTTATATTATTATTTTGTGTTTTATCGGCTGTTGTTTGGAGCTGTGTTCTGGCCGGTCGCAGTGATGTGATGGAGCTGAAGGACTTGGATTTTGACTACATAGCCGCAGAGCAGGAGACCATGCTGGTCAAGTTTTACGCTCCCTGGTAAAAAAAAAAAAAAAACATAAATGATTTATTTTATATTTGTGCTTTGTAACTAAAATCACAATTAATCTACTTATTTATTTTACTATTATTATGGTTAGTGAATGAGCTCCCTATGATGTATGTAACACTAGAGTGTCTAAGGGATAAAAGCAAGAGGAGGTGTGAAAAATGCACGAGCTTATAATATCAACCTTTATCATTTCATCTATTAACCATTTCCTTCTCAAATTCAGATTAGGTTTCAGAGTTCAGACATTTGCCATTTCAGAACGGCGGATGTGTGACAACATTCATTCAATTATCCAATCAACCAATCATATTACAGCAGAACATTGCAAAAAAAAAAAAATCGAAACAGGTAGAGGTCCAGAGCTTGTTCATATCAGAACAACACCAGAACCTGGGAGAAATGTGATCCCGGTGGCTTTGAACGTGTTGGTTTGAGTCTGTCAGAAACCTCGAGCTGACATGAAGGTTATGAGAAGTTATATAATCACTCTTTGCAGCCATGATGAGCAGAAAAGCAGGTCAGTGCACAATATGTCAGTATCTGAGACCAGAGGAGCTCCTGCTCCTGGCAGCTAAAGAACAGGAACCTGAGCAACTTTAACTGGACTGTTTCAGTTGAAGACTGGGGAAAACAGATGAAAATGAATAGATTATTATGTGATAATGTAATAATAATCACAGTTATGTTGTGATCTGCAGCTGCATCACTGTCAGAGCTGCAAACATCTTCGAACCTTCAGATTCGAGATTTCAACAAAAGCTCTCTTTCAAGCTGCATTTATGTTCATTTAGTTCTACTATTAAATGTGTTTGTGTTTATTTGTGTGCAGTTAGGCTTTACACCATGTAGGTGTTAATTTAACACTCAGAGACCTCCATCCTCACTGGGGGATTTTACTGTTTATGATGATCCTCGTCTCCTTCGCCGCAGGTGTGGCCACTGTAAGAAACTCGCTCCTGAGTTTGAAGCTGCTGCTGCAAGACTTAAAGGCATCGCGACCTTGGCCAAGGTAAAGACGTGTGGAAAAAATCTATCTATCTATCTATCTATCTATCTATCTATCTATCTATCTATCTATCTATCTATCTATCTATCTCTCTCTCTCTCTCTCTCTCTCTCTCTCTCTCTCTCTCTCTCTCTCTCTCTCTCTTTCTATCTCTCTGTCTCTCTGTCTGTCTATCTATCTATCTATCTATCTATCTATCTATCTATCTATCTATCTCTTTGTCTCTATCTATCTGTCTGTCTGTCTGTCTGTCTGTCTGTCTCTCTGTCTGTCTGTATCTATCTATCTATCTATCTATCTATCTATCTATCTATCTATCTATCTATCTATCTATCTATCTATCTATCTCTTTCTGTCTATCTCTCTATCTCTCTGTATCTATCTGTCTGTCTGTCTGTCTGTCTCTGTCTCTCTGTCTCTCTATCTATCTATCTATCTATCTATCTATCTATCTATCTATCTATCTATCTATCTATCTATCTCTTTGTCTCTATCTATCTATCTATCTATCTATCTATCTATCTATCTATCTATCTATCTATCTATCTATCTATCTATCTGTCTGTCTGTCTGTGTCTATCTATCTATCTATCTATCTATCTATCTATCTATCTATCTATCTATCTATCTATCTATCTATCTATCTATCTCTCTTTCTATCTCTCTATCTCTCTTTCTATCTCTCTATCTCTCTTTCTATCTCTCTATCTCTGTCTCTCTGTCTGTCTATCTATCTATCTATCTATCTATCTATCTATCTATCTATCTATCTATCTATCTATCTATCTATCTATCTATCTGTCTGTCTGTCTGTCTATCTCTCTATCTATCTCTCTGTCTGTCTATCTGTCTCTCTGTCTGTCTATCTATCTATCTATCTATCTATCTATCTATCTATCTATCTATCTATCTATCTCTCTCTCTCTGTCTCTCTGTCTATCTATCTATCTATCTATCTATCTATCTATCTATCTATCTATCTATCTATCTGTCTGTCTGTCTGTCTATCTCTCTATCTATCTCTCTGTCTGTCTATCTGTCTCTCTGTCTGTCTGTCTGTCTATCTATCTATCTATCTATCTATCTATCTATCTATCTATCTATCTATCTATCTATCTCTCTGTCTCTCTGTCTATCTATCTATCTATCTATCTATCTATCTCTATCTATCTATCTATCTATCTATCTGTCTTTCTATCTCTCTATCTATCTCTCTATCTCTCTGTCTATCTGTCTCTCTCTCTCTGTCTCTCTGTCTCTCTGTCTATCTATCTATCTATCTATCTATCTATCTATCTATCTATCTATCTATCTATCTATCTCTTTGTCTCTGTCTATCTATCTATCTATCTATCTATCTATCTATCTATCTATCTATCTATCTATCTCTCTTTCTATCTCTCTATCTCTCTTTCTATCTCTCTATCTCTCTTTCTATCTCTCTATCTCTGTCTCTCTGTCTGTCTATCTATCTATCTATCTATCTATCTATCTATCTATCTATCTATCTATCTATCTATCTATCTATCTGTCTGTCTGTCTATCTCTCTATCTATCTCTCTGTCTGTCTATCTGTCTCTCTGTCTGTCTATCTATCTATCTATCTATCTATCTATCTATCTATCTATCTATCTATCTATCTCTCTCTCTCTGTCTCTCTGTCTATCTATCTATCTATCTATCTATCTATCTATCTATCTATCTATCTATCTATCTATCTATCTATCTATCTATCTATCTGTCTGTCTGTCTGTCTGTCTATCTCTCTATCTATCTCTCTGTCTGTCTATCTGTCTCTCTGTCTGTCTGTCTATCTATCTATCTATCTATCTATCTATCTATCTATCTATCTATCTATCTATCTATCTATCTCTCTATCTCTCTGTCTCTCTGTCTATCTATCTATCTATCTATCTATCTATCTCTATCTATCTATCTATCTATCTATCTGTCTTTCTATCTCTCTATCTATCTCTCTATCTCTCTGTCTATCTGTCTCTCTCTCTCTGTCTCTCTGTCTCTCTGTCTCTCTGTCTATCTATCTATCTATCTATCTATCTATCTCTTTGTCTCTGTCTATCTATCTATCTATCTATCTATCTATCTATCTATCTATCTATCTGTCTGTCTGTCTGTCTGTCTGTCTCTGTGTCTATCTATCTATCTATCTATCTATCTATCTATCTGTCTGTCTGTCTATCTATCTATCTATCTATCTATCTATCTATCTATCTCTATCTATCTATCTATCTATCTATCTATCTATCTATCTATCTATCTATCTATCTATCTATCTATCTATCTATCTATCTATCTGTCTTTCTATCTCTCTATCTATCTCTCTATCTCTCTGTCTATCTGTCTCTCTCTCTCTGTCTCTCTGTCTCTCTGTCTATCTATCTATCTATCTATCTATCTATCTATCTATCTATCTATCTATCTATCTATCTATCTATCTATCTCTTTGTCTCTGTCTATCTATCTATCTATCTATCTATCTATCTATCTATCTATCTATCTATCTATCTATCTATCTGTCTGTCTGTCTGTCTGTCTGTCTGTCTGTCTCTGTGTCTATCTATCTATCTATCTATCTATCTATCTATCTATCTATCTATCTGTCTGTCTGTCTGTCTGTCTGTCTGTCTGTCTGTCTGTCTGTCTCTCTGTCTGTCTGTCTCTCTGTCTCTCTGTCTGTCTGTCTGTATCTATCTATCTATCTATCTATCTATCTATCTATCTATCTATCTATCTATCTATCTATCTATCTGTCTGTCTGTGTCTATCTATCTATCTGTCTGTCTGTCTGTCTGTCTCTCTGTCTCTGTCTCTCTGTCTATCTATCTATCTGTCTATCTGTCTGTCTGTCTGTCTGTGTCTGTCTGTCTGTCTGTCTGTCTGTCTGTCTGTCTGTCTGTCTCTGTCTGTCTCTCTATCTATCTGTCTATCTGTCTGTCTGTCTGTCTGTCTCTATCTATCTATCTATCTATCTATCTATCTATCTATCTATCTATCTATCTATCTATCTATCTATCTAAAAAGACTACCTTAGGCTAGGTTAATTTAATTATCCTCCACTTGTTTTGTTTTCACCCGATCATTTAATCCAGCACTGTATTTCTGGTCATCTGTAGCCTGATCATAATTGGGGTTTGTCTGCGAAGCTCTATATCTTGTTATTGAGTGTTTTCTCTCTCTTACAGGTGGACTGTACGTCGAACACCGAGGTTTGTGGGCGATTCGGGATCAACGGATATCCTACTCTTAAAATATTTAAGAACGGAGCAGAAACGTCAACATACGATGGTCCCCGTTCCTCAGGTGTGTTTGTAGGTGGATGTTTGGGTGTGAGCGTGATGAGTGATTGCAGCCTTTAGTCATGATCTTTGGTGGCCTTTTTCTTTACAGACGTTTTAAGATGTATTTATTTCTACTAAAAGGCCAGGTGTTTGATGCATAGTCAAATGTTTATTACAGATGTAGAACTTTTTTCCATTCACACACCTATGAATGCTGTGTTGTAGTCATTCAGCATGATGCCTACAGAGCTTCAGCTACAAGGTTTCCTCTCCATCTGCTAGTCATAAATGATGATGAATTTTCATTGTTGTGAACTTTAAATGTGTTTTGGAACAGATGGAATCGTGGACCACATGAAAAAGCAGGCAGGACCCGACTCCGTACTGCTGCACAACGAGAAAGACCTGGAGGCCTTCATCAGCCACTTTGACCCTAGTGTAATCGGTCAGTACCTGGCTGCTGAGCACTGGCTGTATACTGCTGTATCTGTCATTCATTTATAAACCACTGGATTCTTGATTCTGATTGGTCAGACCCTCATTCTAATACGTTAATATTTCTATGGTAATAATTTACACAGGGACTTGTATGACTGATTCAATTAAACAGATGCTAAATGATGTATAATTGGTGAAACAGTGATGTTTTCTATATGAAGGTGATTATTTAACATTTCTTCAGTATCGGTTCTTTAATTGTAGTCAAAAGTAAAGCACTAACTTTAACTTTTCCACCATAGCTGTTATAACGTAAGTGATAACTGGAACAGTCTTGTTTTTTTTTTCGCAGACATTTCACATTATTAAATGTAACTATAAATGGATAAATGTTTGATATTGAGTCTTTTTTTCCCAGGAGTGTTCGAGAGCAGCGACAGTCCTCAGCTGGTGGAGTTTCTGAAAGGAGCCAATCTAATGAGGGACAGCTTCCGCTTCGCTCACACCACCGACATGCAGCTCGGCATCAAATACGATCTTACATCAGAGTAAGAGATGGACGGAGGCGTGATTGAGAACATATGTTCACATAGAGCCCAAATAGATTGATTTAAAAGATTGAGGGAAGACAAGAAAGAGCCTAGATTTATGCAGATCACCCAGAATGTGTCCCAAATGATGTAGCTCTAGTGTGTAGAAGAGCCGTATCCTCTCAGATGGAACATTAAACTTCTTAACCAGAAGTATATGCTGTTTCCTAGTTGATGGCAAATGTCAGTGTCACATAACATGATGCCTTTATCCTTTAGTGGAATACAGTAAAAAAAAAAAATTAATGCTGAAAATTGAATAATTTCCAAATGGTTATAGATATGGTTTTCTCAAGGTTGTAAGAAGTTGAAATGTTCAAGTTTCTAAATAAGGCACTGTGATGTAAAAGAGTAAGGATTTGTCAAGGTGTAAAATCCGTAAGTGAAGTATTAAACAAGCTATATTTTATACACTCATCAGGCATAACATTATGACCACCTGCCTAATATTTTGTTGGTCCCCCTTTTGCTGCCAAAACAGCCATCGAGGCATGGACTCCACTAGATCCCTGAAGGTGTGCTGTGGTATCTGGCACCAAGATGTTAGCAGCAGATCCTTTAAGGCCTGTCCCACCTCGCAATTTACCGTACTTAAAGGATACTTACAGGACTTAAAAGGTACTTTTGATAGATACTGACCACTGCAGACCCACAAGAGCTGCAGTTTTGGAGATGCTCCGATCCAGTCGTCTAGCCATCACAATTTGTCCCTTCGTCAATCTCGCTGAAATCCTTACGCTTGTCCATTTTTCCTGCTTCTAACACATCATCTTTGAGGACAAAATGTTCACTTGCTGTCTAATATATCCCACCCACTAACAGGTGCCATGATGGGAGATCATCAGTCTTATTCACGTCACCTCTCACTGCTCATAATGTTATGTCTGATGTCTTTGTCTCTGCAGGGGTGTCCTGCTGTTCAGGCCTCCCAGGTTGGCCAGTAAGTTTGAGGACAGTGTGGTGTCACACACAGGCCCGTTTTCCATCACTGGTTTACGTCGCTTCATCAGAGACAACATGTAAGCATTTTCTCTCTTTCTCTTAATTTGACTTGAAATTGAAGTGTACTTTTATATACTGCAGAATCTTACATTTGCTGATGCTTTTATCCATAAAAGAAGGGTGAATGGTGATCTGTCTGTTGTGGCTGTGTCTATAGTTTGGGATTTCAGTGCATCAAAATACTGAAACTCTTTAGCAGTACTGAACATCCTGATGCATGTGTCTGTACGATTCTGTAGATATGGAATCTGCCCACACTTGACCAAAGAAAATAAAGATCAGCTGAGGAAGAGAGACCTGCTGACAGCATATTATGATCTGGATTATCTACGCAACCCCAAAGGCTCCAATTACTGGAGAAACAGGTGAGCAGGTCTCTTATCAAAAAACTAGAAAGACAAATATGACGTATTTTCGAGCATGATTCTCCAAAGCTGATGTTTTTTTGTAGAGTATTAAAGGTGGCGTCTCAGTACAAGGATCATGGCCTGCACTTCTCGGTGGCTAACCGGCAAGACTTTATGGACGAGCTTGAGGAAGATTACGGCCTGGGTACGACGGAAGGGAGCGACATGCCGTTTGTCACCATCAGGACTCGATTAGGACACAAATACACCATGCATGAGGAGTTCACGTAAGTCCAGTCCACCAACACCGAAGAGATCAATGAATCCTGAGTACCGATAAAGATCTGCTTGATTAGTCAATCAGAGCTCATGTAGACCAAGCAAGTTTAATTTTCATTGTGTTGCTATGTACGTATGCAGAAAAGAAAAGGTCTAGGAATTAAATATGATTATATTTACATATTTATGATGTGTTTACTGATGAGGTACCATGAGAAAACTCTACAGACGGCAGGGGAATAACCAGTATGAGGCCAGAAATTGAAGTCTTGGGAGAAAGGCACAGTGACCCCAGGAGGGGCCAAGGTCTTGGCGGTAACCAGAACATTCACTGACCTAAGAAACCATCAGTTGAGCTGAATGTGAAGGAGCCAACTTGGAATGAGATCCAGGACATCATCCAGAAAACCAAAGCCTCAGGTGCCCCAGGCCCAAGTGTTATACCATACAAGGTATACAAGAATTGTCCAAAACTTGTGCGGAAGTTGTGGAAGATTTTGAGGAAGATCTGGGCCAAAGGTACAATTCCGTTAGTCTAGAAGCAGGCAGAAGGTTGTTTTGTCCCAAAAGAAGAGGGTTCCTCCACAATCACCCAGTTCAGGACAATTTCCCTGCTGAATATGGAGATCTTCTTTTCGGTACTTGCAAGAAGGTTGAC
Source organism: Hemibagrus wyckioides (assembly GCF_019097595.1). Classification (NCBI taxonomy): domain Eukaryota; kingdom Metazoa; phylum Chordata; class Actinopteri; order Siluriformes; family Bagridae; genus Hemibagrus; species Hemibagrus wyckioides. The sequence continues at coordinate 9,915,500 of NC_080721.1, read as the reverse complement.
TGCTAATTTATTGCACAACCATTACATCGACACATCCATCCAGAAAGGTAGGGCTTTTCGGGGTGCATAGATCATACATCAGTGGTCAGCCAGCTGACTCTGAGAGAGGCCAAACGGAGGAAAGGTGACCTAACAGTTGTTTGGCTAGATCTAGCGAATGCTTATGGTTCCATCCCTTATGACCAAACAGCTTATGAGGTAACTGAAGAAAGCACCCACTAGGTGTACTCTATAACATGTTATTCAGAATCTTCTAATTCCATTAACGTCAGGTTGCATTTTTGTTGTTTGCTGTTTTGTTGTTCTTCAGAAAAATTAGATGAACACACACCTGCAGAAAGCGTAAAAGTATGATGTGATTCCTTTCCAGACGAGACGGAAAGTCTTTAGAAAGGTTTTTGGAGGATTATTTCGCGGGCAGATTGAAGCGTTACGTCAAATCACAGCCTGTACCTGCTAACAACGATGGACCAGTCAAGGTGTGTGTGTGTGCAGGTTATTATCCTGAGGTTTACAGAAATGTTTACAAGAAAGTGGAATAATTATTCAGATTTTATGTAATGCCAAGCTGAATTGGTTGAGATGATTACTAATCAACAATAATGTTTTAAAAACTATATCTTTTTTTATTGCTTTTCCATTGTCACCATTAAGATCAAGTAAAGGCTTCAGCTGGATATATAGGATGCACCAAATAAGTGTGAAAATCATCCCAACCATTCTAAAGAATAAAAGGCAGACTGTAAATGATTGTCACCTCAGGACATTTATTTTTAATAACCAAGAGCTAAAAATCTTAATGGAAATCATCCTGAACATATCACATGCAAGTATTATTGCGTCATAAAATGTGAGAGCCAATCAGGATCCAGCATGCAAATTTAGACAAGGCAAGTGTATATTTATAGAATCTAGATTTATTGACCAGTGTGTAAACATGTCTGAATAATTTTGTACATTTTTCAATTAAACCAGATATTTGTGACGACTTCTTTGTGAAAATCTTTTTTTGCTTGTGCTTTGATGGGTTTGTATCCAGGTGGTGGTTGCAGACACGTTTGAGGAGATTGTGAACGATCCAGAGAAAGATGTACTGATTGAGTTTTATGCCCCGTGGTGTGGTCACTGCAAGAAACTCGAACCGAAATATGCAGAGCTTGGACAGGAGGTGAGCCGGCAGGACATATGAAACACTGCAGCTACAGATTGGTCAATACTGTTTATGCAATTTCCTTATGTAGTGTGAACTCATTTTTAGCTGAAATCGAATTTACCATGTTCAAAAATACATTTTTCTTCTTCAGCTTTATAACGATCCCAACATTTTGATCGCTAAGATGGACGCCACTGACAACGATGTCCCTCCAGGCTATGATGTAGAAGGGTGAGTATTCAAAACCATCACATCCCCAAAAACTCATTCCCCTTTTAACCTTTTGCTATTTTCGGCAGATTTCCCACGATATATTTCGTTCCTGCTTTGAGGAAGGACGAACTGAAACGATACGAGGTAACCTTCGCTAAAATCATAACGTTCCATCTGAAAATTTAGTTCTGAGTAAATGAAAGTGTTATGACTAAGATTATACCATTACACCATTATGGCTGTCAGTTTAGCTTTCACTGGCTAAAAAATAAAGGATGTGTTTAAAGAAAAGGCAAAACGCATGAAACATGTATCCCTTTCAAAGAGTAGGAGTGAAAAGTTCTTCGTGTGTAAATGTTAACCTGCTTTTATTTGGGTGCCAGGGGGGTCGTGAAGTGAAGGACTTCCTCAACTTCTTGAAACGGGAAGCGACCAACCCCTTGGTCCTCAAGGGAGCGAAGGAAGAGTTGTAATCTATCCCGAATGCAAAAAGGGGAAGCTGGAAGATGCTGTGGTTTGTTTTATCCGTCTCATTCGTCTGGGTTTGTTGTAACGAAGGTCACACGGGTCCTCCAGAGGTTCAGCCGTACATATCGGTAAAGAAAGAAGTGATACGATCTATAAGTGGCATCCTGTTATAGGAAAATTAATCAAGTGGTACTCTTGTATTATCTGGACTGATAAACCCTTTACACACACCCCTATACCAGATTATTATTTTTTTTGGATCCAAATTTCAGCCGCAGCAACATGACAGTTTTTTCCCAGACTGCCACACAGATACTGTTGAACTTTTGGAGATCCCTGAGGCCTTACACCTTTCCACCGAAGATTTCTGTTTCCCTTTCTCTCCCTACGTCCTGCTGTATTCTTTTACCTCAACAAGTAGCCGTCCACATATAGAGTCACGCCCGTAATCTGCACGTTTGGGTCATAATGGACATTTATTTATTTGTTTGTTTGTTTTTTATAAAGTGTATTTCTCTGTGATACTGCTGATTTAAATTAAACCGATTTGATTATTTACCTTTGTCTAACTCTATTGTTTTACCAAATGCACTGGGTGTTAGTTTCATGGCATTTAGCAGACAAATGATTTCACACCGATTTGTCACCTTGTCCCTCTTTACTAATGATATTTCTTTCTTAGAATTACGGCAGTTTGTTTTCACATGGAAATGAACTGGAGTGTATAGAGTTTGACGTATCCAACAATGACCTTTCTCCACCACAGCCGATATCGTAGTGCGTTTCCCGTATACCTCTTGTTCTAAGACAATATGGTGTACGTCTTAAGGTATGATCAATAAATAATCAGCTATATGAAGGCAATTTTTAAAGCTGTTAAGATTAAGGTTTAAGAGATGATGTCATGGTCATGTGGTTTAATATTCTGAGGTTTATTTTAATGGGGAAAAAGAGAGTCTGTATCTTCTATGTACCATCACTAAAAAGAGGCGTGTGTGTGTGTGTGGTATTTTTGTTTGCTCTCAGTGCAGTTGTTTTATAAATATTTAATTCAATTCAATTTTATGTGTATAGTGCTTTTAACAATGAACATTGTCTCAAAACAGCTTTACAGAACATAGGAAACATTATGCTCTGTAGTTTGTATACAGTATGAATAAGAACAAGCAAGGCCATTTTTAGATAAATGAAAGGAAAACAAACAAAAGTAGCTTGTATAAATAATGTTTAATGGATTACTTGTACACAAGAGATGTATTTAGTCGATCTTGTACAAACTAGATCATGTTTAATTACAGCGCTGAAGATTATTCGCATTACAGCTGCATAAATGGATATCATTAGCAGAAAAATGAATCTCTATTACTGCAGTCTGAAGGAGAGTAAGACACCCAGCGTCCAGACTGAGCCTACTACTCGTCATCATCAGACATCTTGTCCTCCTTCCAGTGGAACTGGTCAATCACCAAGAAGGACGAGTTCATCTCTGCTGCTGTCATCATACATCATTGTAATCATCTTCCTCACTCATCAGCAGTGATGTTAGTCTGTTTATTGCAGGTTTGTAGCCTCCTCAATCCTCCATGTATCCTCCAGAACTAAATTATATTAGTATTAATATAATATTACTATTACATTAGGAATGAGCTTGTACAGCAGGAAATGATTGGTTTATATAATATAGTTTCTTTAAACAGTTAGGTATGTAAGGTGCGTTCACTTCACTTAACTTTACTTATATATTTGAGTTTTCTTTATTTATGTAAACACGCATTTAATTAAATTACTACATTTGCTGACCTAATTCACTTCCTTTAGCATAATTATAATTTATTAGGGGCAACTGAAGTAAGTAAACAAGAAAAAGTGCCAAGGTGAAGTGAACACAGCACAGGTGAGCCTGAGAGCATCGTAAACTATTAGGAAATGGCTGCGGAGAACATGCAAACTAGCTAGCTGTTAGCGTGTCTCACTGTTAGCTGTTAGACAAGTTTAACAATTTAGCTAGCTGTTAGCGTGTCTCACTGTTAGCTGTTAGACAAGTTTAACAATTTAGCTAGCTGTTAGCGTGTCTCACTGTTAGCTGTTAGACAAGTTTAACAATTTAGTTAGCTTTTAGGTAAGTTTAACAATTTAGCTAGCTGTTAGCGTGTCTCACTGTTAGCTGTTAGACAAGTTTAACAATTTAGCTAGCTGTTAGCGTGTCTCACTGTTAGCTGTTAGACAAGTTTAACAATTTAGTTAGCTTTTAAGTAAGTTTAACAATTTAGCTAGCTGTTAGTGTGTCTCACTGTTAGCTGTTAGACAAGTTTAACAATTTAGTTAGCTTTTAGGTAAGTTTAACAATTTAGCTAGCTGTTAGTGTGTCTCACTGTTAGACAAGTTTAACAATTTAGCTAGCTGTTAGCGTGTCTCACTGTTAGCTGTTGGACAAGTTTAACAATTTAGCTAGCTGTTAGTGTGTCTCACTGTTAGACAAGTTTAACAATTTAGTTAGCTTTTAAGTAAGTTTAACAATTTAGCTAGCTGTTAGCGTGTCTCACTGTTAGCTGTTGGACAAGTTTAACAATTTAGTTAGCTTTTAGGTAAGTTTAACAATTTAGCTAGCTGTTAGCGTGTCTCACTGTTAGCTGTTAGACAAGTTTAACAATTTAGCTAGCTGTTAGCGTGTCTCACTGTTAGACAAGTTTAACAATTTAGCTAGCTGTTAGCGTGTCTCACTGTTAGCTGTTGGACAAGTTTAACAATTTAGCTAGCTGTTAGTGTGTCTCACTGTTAGACAAGTTTAACAATTTAGCTAGCTGTTAGCGTGTCTCACTGTTAGACAAGTTTAACAATTTAGCTAGCTGTTAGTGTGTCTCACTGTTAGACAAGTTTAACAATTTAGCTAGCTGTTAGCGTGTCTCACTGTTAGCTGTTAGACAAGTTTAACAATTTAGTTAGCTTTTAAGTAAGTTTAACAATTTAGCTAGCTGTTAGCGTGTCTCACTGTTAGCTGTTGGACAAGTTTAACAATTTAGCTAGCTGTTAGCGTGTCTCACTGTTAGCTGTTAGACAAGTTTAACAATTTAGTTAGCTTTTAGGTAAGTTTAACAATTTAGCTAGCTGTTAGCGTGTCTCACTGTTAGCTGTTAGACAAGTTTAACAATTTAGTTAGCTTTTAGGTAAGTTTAACAATTTAGCTAGCTGTTAGCGTGTCTCACTGTTAGCTGTTGGACAAGTTTAACAATTTAGCTAGCTGTTAGCGTGTCTCACTGTTAGCTGTTAGACAAGTTTAACAATTTAGTTAGCTTTTAGGTAAGTTTAACAATTTAGCTAGCTGTTAGCGTGTCTCACTGTTAGCTGTTAGACAAGTTTAACAATTTAGTTAGCTTTTAGGTAAGTTTAACAATTTAGCTAGCTGTTAGCGTGTCTCACTGTTAGCTGTTAGACAAGTTTAACAATTTAGCTAGCTGTTAGCGTGTCTCACTGTTAGACAAGTTTAACAATTTAGTTAGCTTTTAGGTAAGTTTAACAATTTAGCTAGCTGTTAGCGTGTCTCACTGTTAGACAAGTTTAACAATTTAGTTAGCTGTTAGCGTGTCTCACTGTTAGCTGTTAGACAAGTTTAACAATTTAGTTAGCTTTTAGGTAAGTTTAACAATTTAGCTAGCTGTTAGCGTGTCTCACTGTTAGCTGTTAGACAAGTTTAACAATTTAGCTATTTAGGGAATTTTGGAAATATTCCAAGTTGGAAATTTATATAAACTGTATATACAAACATAAATAGAAACATTTTGTTTGGTTCTAAGCTGACATTCAAGCAAACTAAATGATATTTTTGACTGTGATTTATGATTGTGATAAATGATTTTATTTATTTATTTTATAAAGCAAACAAAACAGTAAGTATACTTTATCCTGGTTTTTATATTTAATAATATCGTTGTTTCAGGAAAAACAACTCGTGTTTCATCTTCCTTGTGAATGTTGCACTGTTCATAGAAATATGAGCAAAATCATTTATTAATGATTTCATACTTACATGTTTTGCTACAGCCACATGACATTTTCCAAGCTAAAGCTGATCAAACTCTTCAGGTAATTTACTGCAGAATCACAGTAACGCCAATTTTATAACAATGTGCCATTGCCACCATGATGGAACGCTAATAATACACCAATCAGGCATAACATTATGACCACCTCCTGTTAATGCTGGTTCTGAGAAAGGTGTCAAAATACACAGTGCATGACTGGTTGGTCCCCATTTTGCTGCCAGAACAGCCCTAACTTCTTCAGCAATCTGAGCAACAGTAGCTCGTCTGTTGGCTCAGATCACACAGACCAGTCTTCACTCCCCACGTGCATCCATGAGCCTTGATTGTCCATGACCCTGTAGGCGGTTCACCACTGTTCCTTCATTAGACCACCCCACAAGAGCTGCAGTTTTGGAGATGCTCTGATCACAATTTGTCCCTTCGTCAAACTTGCTCAAATGCTTACACTTGTCGCCTAATATCCCACCCCCTAACAGGTGCCAAGATGAAGAGGAGATCAATCTGTTTGTGGTCATAATGCTATGCCTGATCAGTGCACTACTGCTTTGTGAGCTTGGGAAATATTTTTCTTCCAAATTCAAAAGAAAAATAACTCATGGCCTTTGTGGATTTCTGGAGTTGAAGAGGCTCAGTGTCATTTTCTTTAGAGGTTTAACTTCAAGTATTAACACTGGTTCTAAAGGTTATTCATTTTAATACATACATAGGTGCACACAAAAAAAAAAACCCAAACAAAATAGCACAAAGTATAGGAAAAAAAAAGTTTATTGAATTCTGAACCCTGGTTCAACAGTTCTAAAGGGGGAAAAAAAAAATCAAATAACCCAAAAAAAAAAAAAAAAGCCACACCAAGAGTAACAATAATTATAATTTTCATCAATGCATTGAGTTAATCTCGATCCTGCGGTCACATGCCATTCTATGAAACCAGAGATGCACAGTTAAGAACAGGGAAGGGAAACTAAAACACATTTCCAAAAATGTGGACGACTAAATAAATAATGACAGAAGGAACGCTGGCAGGAAGAAGTGGACACGGAGGTGGACTACCGCACAGACGCTGGACTGACGGAGGCAGAGGCGGTTGTTTAGCTCCGTTTCAGTAAGAGCAGCAAACGAACATTTCGTCAAAAACAAAGACGACACGAAATTTATTTTGAGAATTTATAAGAATTAAGCCAATAGGAAAACGAAGTAGTGTCAAAAATAAACAGACCAACACTAATCTTTGATTCCCGTTTTTGTTCCCCCCTCCAACAGTCTCTGCCTGCCGTGGAAGGGGTGTACGGAGGAAACGTGGGTCTGAGGTGTGTAAGGAGGAAAACGCGGACCTATTCCAGGCTTTTAACATGGATGAATGGCGAGTTGCACGGTCACCACACTCACGATTCATCCAGCACTAATTATAGAACTTCTGTTAATAGGTTAAGTTTAAGGAAGGACGTTTTTACAAGGAATACACCAATGACAGCATGGCAACATCCCCAGGCTCCGTGTGTGTGTGTGCGCGTGTGTGTGAGAGAGAGAGATGAGGAAACGTTTACCCAAAGTGTGTGCATTCTATAATTCCCCACTCTTGATACTGAAACATTTCTCTTAAACAAACCTAAGATAAAACAAAAGCTGTCTCTTGGTGAAGAGCGAGGAGGTGTAAAGACAGATACAGATGCTCTCCCTCGTCTCTCCAATGCTCCCTTCCCTTCTTTCCACGATTTAGCGGATGGCCTTGACAGGGCTCTTGAAGCTGGAGGCTGCCTGCAGCTGCAGCTGGTACGCCATTGGGTGGATCTTGAAACCATAGAGCCTGGATTAGACAGAGCGCGAAACAAGGTTATGTAGACGAGGACGGCAAAAATGTTTTGTAAAATACTGTCATCATACAACATGGGTTTTCAATCAGCTAAATATCTCAGAAGAAATACTGCTCCATCTTTCCTCCATGATCGAGCTTTACACACACACATATATAAATAAGTGTGTGTGTGTGTAAAGCTCGATCATGGAGGAAAGATGGAGCAGTATGTATGTATATATGTATATATATAATAGGATCTCTGGTGACGAGCTTTCTAAAGGGATCTATGGAGAATAAATCTGTCTATCCAACCACAATATGCCTAAATATAGACATCCTTTCATTTATTGCAAATAAACTATATGCACAGTTATTTATTTGAATTTATAATAATTTATAAGTCACACTCCGGTGTCACATAAATGACGATGAGGTTCCCTTTTGAGTCTGGTTCCTCTCAGGGTTTCTTCTTCTTCTTACCAGCTAATGGGTTTTTTCCTCACCACAGTCGCCTCACACTTGCTTACAGGGAGGATGTTGAACATTAATCCTGGACTTTGGTACTATGTTATGTTCTGTAAAGCTGCTTTGAGACAATGTCCATTGATAAGTGCTATACAACTAAAACTGAATTGAATGCAGATGGTATCTTAACTAAAATGTTGGCATTAAGATATGATAGAAAATGTTGGGAAAACCCACTGAATTCCAGAAAACAGCCAAGAAGCACCAACAAAATATAACCTCCACAAATATATATATTTTTGATCAAAACAAAGTTACTTTCTTCCCTATTTTGATAATATGATGCTCACAAGAAATTACATGATCACATGAGCAAAATAGAACTGAGCTTACACACACACACACTGTGTACAGATGACAATCCTCAAAGTTTTAAATGAGAAACAGTGGACAGAACTGACAGAATTAAAATTAGCCATCATTAGAGACCACAATCTTTAGATGCTGGAATGAAATCATTACATTACATTTTACATTATAAAAGAAAACCATCTTTCAGTTCAGGAAAACTGAACCGTTTTATAAAGGAAAGAAAAAGGCTTGAAAGGACACGAACCTGGGCACAAACTGGTTAGCGGGCCTCTTTGGCCGGTACTCAGGGTGCACCATGAAGAGCATGTGGGGGAACCCGGTTCCGAAATAAGCTCCATCAGTGTGGTGGTGCCGGGACGACTTTGGTGTGTACACATCCATACATTTAGGACAGTAGAGCTTCACCATGGCCTCACCTGGGATATCGGACAGCCCTAAAGACACAGAGGAATGTACACGTTACACAAAAGAACGATAAGACGTGAGCAGCGGTGGCCAGTTGTTCCCATAATAAAGGATGCAAACGTCACTACAGTGTGACCATAAATCAGACTGACTGAAATCACAAACTGGATATGAACAGATTTATTCAGAAAATGTTCCTAGACTAATTTATACAAGAATCCTGCAACTTCAGAAAACATTAGTGTGTAAATGTATGCACAATACCACCAACTTAACCCTTGATGACTTTAAATTAATAGCTGAAAAGGATTACTGCACTTTTAGACCTGGGAGTGTTTACAACAGTCTGTTTGCCAAGGGATCTTCTCTAGAAACTACCTGCACATTAGCCGAGACTCTCAGCATATAGTTAATTCTCAACATTGAGTCAAAACTGATCAACATGGCCATTTTCCTGTGTGACGTCTTCAGTGTACATGACCAACTATAGAACATTTCTTCCCCTTCCTGTGTTTCCATCACACATCTTACATTTTCTTGCTGCCTTCCTTACAGTTTGAACGTTCCTTAAGCTGTTAAACTGCTAAATAAAAATACCTTACTGTCGTTCTTCTGCGTTTTCATTTGTGGAACACAAGTGATAATTCAGGAACTCACCGATTGGCAGCATAGGCTGGTTCTCACAGTAAACACGAGGGCAATATCCAAAGTCCCCCTGCTGATACTTCTCCAGCTACAACAGGACAAAAAAGACAGAATGTAAATGATCATCTCTCATACATTCAGTACCTTATAACAGTTTATTAAAAAAAGTGTGAAAGGAAAGCAGTACCATCTGAGCAATGCCACGGTTGGTGAGGATGTAGCGCGCGTGAATCAGGCCGTACAGCATCTCGGCCGCCTGTTCGATCAGATCGCTCTGATTCGGATTGTCTTCCAGCTCCTCATCTGGAGGAACACAGCGAGACAAAATATTTACTGTAAACTCCACAAACCAAGAAAGAGTGTTCTGAACATGGCAATGCTATAAAGATTAGAACCCACCGCTCCCTTTAGTGTTATAGCTGGCAATATTTCTCTTTAAATAAAACACTTTTGATCGATACAAACAACAGACTGCATCTAACTACGAGCACATTAGTGTAGGGAGGCACACTGACTCTGTTCTTTCTGACAAAGCCCCGTAATCATAGAACAGCTTTCTTAGTGCTTAGTGAGATGTTTGGATGCTGACTGTCACATGTGCCATCTGGTTTTACTGTGGAGTGTCTGTGTGTCTCTCACTCTCTCCCTACCTCCATCTTTCCATCTCCCCCTTCTTCTATTTATCTATCTGTCCCTCTATCTGTCTCTCCCTCCCTCCATCCAACTATCTTCCAATCTGACTCCCCCTTCTTCTATGTCTGTCCCTCCCTCCCTCTATCGGTCTCACCCTCTATCTGTGTCTGTCCCTCCCTCCATCCATCTGCCTATCTGACTCCCCCTTCTTCTATCTGTCTGTCCCTCCCTCCATCTGTCTATCTGTCTGCCTGCCTATCTGACTCCCCCTTCTTCTATCTGTCTCTCCCTCCCTCCATCCAACTATCTTCCAATCTGACTCCCCCTTCTTCTATGTGTCTGTCCCTCCCTCCCTCTATCGGTCTCACCCTCTATCTGTGTCTGTCCCTCCCTCCATCCATCTATCTGCCTATCTGACTCCCCCTTCTTCTATCTGTCTGTCCCTCCCTCCATCTGTCTATCTGTCTGCCTGCCTATCTGACTCCCCCTTCTTCTATCTGTCTCTCCCTCCCTCCATCCAACTATCTTCCAATCTGACTCCCCCTTCTTCTATGTGTCTGTCCCTCCCTCCCTCTATCGGTCTCACCCTCTATCTGTGTCTGTCCCTCCCTCCATCCATCTATCTGCCTATCTGACTCCCCCTTCTTCTATCTGTCTGTCCCTCCCTCCATCTGTCTATCTGTCTGCCTGCCTATCTGACTCCCCCTTCTTCTATCTGTCTCTCCCTCCCTCCATCCAACTATCTTCCAATCTGACTCCCCCTTCTTCTGTCTGTCCCTCCCTCCCTCTATCGGTCTCACCCTCTATCTGTGTCTGTCCCTCCCTCCATCTATCTGTCTCTCCTTCCCTCCCTCTATCGGTCTCACCCTCTATTTGTGTCTGTCCCTCCCTCCATCCATCTATCTGCCTATCTGACTCCCCCTTCTTCTATCTGTCTGTCCCTCCCTCCATCTATCTGTCTGTCTATCTTTCCCTCTCTCCATCCATCCACCTGTCTAACTCCCCCTTCTTTTATCTGTCTCTCCCTCCCTCTATCAATCTGACCATCTATTTGTCTATCACTCCCTCCATGTCTGTCCCTTCCTTTATCTGTCTGTATGCCTCTCCCTCCATCCAACTATCTTCCAATCTGACTCCCCCTTCTTCTGCCTGTCCCTCCCTCCCTCCCTCTATCGGTCTCACCCTCCATCTGTGTCTGTCCCTCCCTCCATCCATCTATCTGCCTATCTGACCCCCCCTTCTTCTATCTGTCTGTGCCTCCCTCCATCTATCTGTCTGTCTGTCTATCTTTCCCTCTCTCCATCCATCCATCCACCTGTCTAACTCCCCCTTCTTTTATCTGTCTCTCCCTCCCTCTATCAATCTGACCATCTATTTGTCTATCACTCCCTCCATGTCTGTCCCTTCCTCTATCTCTGTCTGTATGCCTCTCCCTCCCTCTATCTGTCTGTCTCTCCCTCCCTTTCTCGAGCTGTCTGTCTCTATACAGATCTCTATGATCAGCTATCATCTGCCATTCCCTCAGCATTCCCTCATTATATATCATATGTATATGACATATCAATATGATACATAGCTTTTCATTTATTGAGAAAACACAAAAATGGTGCGACTATTCCATATTGTAAAAATGACATCTGTCTCGTCTAACGATGAAGAAGCCACAGAGACAGAGTAGATGGGCCTCAACAGAACTGCTGTTCTGTTCTACTGACCTGGTTCCAGATCCAGAATCATGTCCAGGGCTTGTCTGTAGTGAGGAACTTGCTCGTTTAGTCCAGTGAGGTTGAATTTATCCTGGATGTAATCCTCATCCACCTGAGCACACAGGGAACACAGGCAGGCGTTAATTCGTTTAAAAAAACACTGCGGTTTGTGGATTTACCCAGGAACAGAAAGAAAGGAGAGACGTGCAACACAAACCTCACAGAAGAACTCATTCCCACGTAGACCACAAAACCAAGAAATCCACGAAACTTCCTCTGAACTGCTCATTTTGGGGAAACTATACGAGAGAAAAGAGAGTTATTAGAGGCTGAAATACTCCAAAGGCTTCCTGTGGTGTGTGTGTAGTGCTTTACATAGACTGGAGTAACCGTTACTCATGTCCTATATAGTGCACTTACATAAGCTGGGGGGGGGGGACGCCATTTGGGATGCAGCCAAACAGTGCAATTAAACAGAGAGAGAGAAATAAAGAGAGAGAGAGAAAGAGAAATAAAGAGAGAGAGAGAGAGAGAGAGAGAAAAATAAAGAGAGAGAAAGAGAAAAAGAGAGAGTATCCTACAGAATTAACATGGAGTAATTCCTACATTAGCCCTCACCCTCTCCGCCGCTTCATTCAACAGTGAATTAGCACCGAGGCTAATTACAGCAAGTCGTATATAAAGATATAAAATACCAGATTCTGCCCGTGGGTTAGACAGCTCGGGTTAAAATAAACCGAATAATCAAACAGAGTTATTGTGTATAAAATCATCCACACACCGATCCCTTGACTACATCCATTAAGTGTTATTGTGAGAGAATAATTCCGGTCCCTCTGTGTAGCTGATGAAATGAAATCAACATGGCGTCCGGCTACACAGCGCTCACTAGGCCGCAAAAATAGCGACAACCCCCGGGGGCCTGACATACACACTTTCATCCACACCGACTCTCATTCAGAGGACACACCGAAATACACAATCCCTACACAACACAGAACAGTAATGTACAGAGTGTGTGTGTGTGTGTGTGTTTGTAGATATAAAAGTGACTCTCGGTGACTCTCACCTCCCGGTTCCGTGCTCAACTGCAGCAATACAAGCGCTCTCTGATTGGCGTGTGACGTCTTAAGCAACGTGATGACGCAGAATCTGACGCACAATTCGCCTCCTGGCGATCTGGGAAATGTAGTTTTTTTTTTTTCAAAAAAGAGGGTGGAGGAAAACAAAGCCAGCCTTACAGATTCAGGAGCGAGCCACAGGATTCTGGGATGCAGCTCTGCCCCACACCTTACATTTATTTACACTATATATTGCTAAAAGTTTTGGGACACCCCTTCAATACAGTGAATTCAGGTGTTGTTTTTCAGGGGTTGGGCTCAGCCCCTTAGTTCCAGTGAAAGGAACTCTTAATGCTTCAGGCCAAAACTGGGACGTCTGCCTTTACATGCACATGAATCTAATTTGGAGTTGGCCTACACTTTGCAGCTATAACAGCTTCAACTCTTCTGGGAAGGCTTTCCACAAGGTTTAGGAGTGTGTTTATGGGAATTTTTGACCATTCCTCTAGACATGCATTTGTGAGGTCAGGCACTGATGTTGGACGAGAAGGCCTGGCTTACAGTCTCTGCACTAATTCATCCCAAAGGTGTTCTATCAGGTTGAGGTGCAGGACAGTTCAGTTATGGACCTTGCTTTGTGCACTGGTGTGCAGTCATGTTGGGACAGGAAGGGGTCATCCCCAAACTGTTCCCACAAAGTTGGGAGCATGAAATTGTCCAAAATGTCTTGGTATGAAGCTGAAGCATTAAGAGTTCCTTTCACTGGAACTAAGGGACCAAGCCAAACCCCTGAATTCAGTGATTTGGAGGAGTGTCCCTAAACTTTTGGCAATATAGTGTATATACATCTTGTATTTTAACAGACTGTTTCCACCAAGTCTGAAGTACACAATTTTACAGCTTTACAATTCCCCTTCCCTGGAACTAAGAGGCTCAATGAACTAGAACCCCAGCACCTCAGACCTCCTCACTCTTACATCAGGGTCTGATCTCACTAATACTCTTGAATCCCACAGTCACACTCACACATGTAGTGGAAAACCTTCCCAGAAGAGTGACGCTTATTATAACAGTGAAGAGGAATTAAAGTGGAATAAGATGAGTCCATAAACTTTTGGCCAGATCATTTAGTTCCAGTATTACTGCATCAGGAATAGAACAAATCATTTATTCATTTCTCCAATGGAAGTGCTTTACACTAGTCAGGGTTTGTGTGGATCCAGGAACACAGAGTGAGGAGGAAGTCTGTACATTCACACCTAGGGGAGTAATTAAGCATAACCAATCCATCTACCAGTGGGAGGAAAGACAGATGGACACTGGGGGACAGCAGCAGAAAGTCCATGTGAGAATCTGCTGTATCTCCACAGCACAGCATAAGACAGACTTTAGGCTGAGACTATTGTCAATTTTTCATAAATTTATAATCACTTATAATAATTTATAAACATTGTAAAAGAAACTAAGAGGCATCGAAGATCGCCATCTATCACTCCATCTATCAATCCATCCATCCATCTCGCTCTCCCTCCATCCACCTCACTCTCCCTCCCTCCCTCCATCCACCAACCAAACATGCAAAAGAATTCCACACCACACAGTTTCCATTAAAACAAAAAGATTTTTTATTTAACTCTTTTCTCTGTATACTTTTTATTATAATAAGACACTTCTCTGCTTGTACATTGCTCCCATGAACTTAAAAATGGCAACAATCATTTCTGGGAATGTAAGTTGGGGTAGACAAACTTAGATACATACCAATATACATACATGAGTGTATATCAAGGCTCCAGTAATAAACCATAAATGCTATAAACGTTGTAACCACTCCAGGTACCTTAGTGCGGTCGGAAGTATAGTACAATCTTTGAGTATTCGAGGAATACGCTTGAAAGGGTAGTATTATTTACTCATTAAACATGGGTACATACCATAATGACCACATCGATAGACAGCTAAGTGTTTTAGAAGGAAGGATAAAGGATAGATAGCACTCGGAGCCTGACGCACGACTGCCGACTCTCGGAGATGCAAATGAGAAGGTGTTCATGCTAAAATGTCAGTGAAGGACCCCTACCCTCCCCACCCCCCTAAGTAGAAATAAACCATAGAGAGACAAGAGATGTTAAATGATTTTTCACTGCAAGTACTTCATTTGGATAAATATACACACACTTGAATGCATATCCATGAGTGTATATAATGAACACGGTTTAAACATCCTAATATCATCCCACAATAGGGTTAGAAAAACAAAGTTAACTGTCCCACAAAGGGAAAAAAAAAAGCTTTTATCCCACCCGCCCCAAAAAATATACATACAGTAGAGATAATGCGAGCACACACACACACACGCGCACACACACATCAGTTGCCCTATACACTTGTACGTTTCATTTATAAGCTCTATTTAGTTATTCAAACTACTCTCTCCAAACACAGGCATATCCAGAAAACAAACCCCAACTTACAGCAGTAGTAAAATATCTATGCTGGTCAGAATACACAAGGGCATGTCCTTGCACCTGTTTTAATTCAGATGTGTACTTGAGGGTTTATTTATTTCGTTTATTTTGAGTGTGGGTACATGCAGCTGTTAATTATGCCACGTTTTAGGTGTATTGCACGTTTACCTTTGCAATACTTTTCAAAAAAATGGTGAAAAACTCATTGGTAAATAATAACAATAACGTTTTAACAAGATGACGTGTGAAATGTCCGCTATTCAGTCCTACCGAGACGTCACCGATACTCCAGAGCCGCCACGCAGAGCAGAGGCGGCGACCGAGTTCCTCACACTACTACTTTTTAATGCAAGATGTAATGGACACTAAACGGATGGTGATCTGACAGAAGCGCTTGCCTTTTTCTCTATACATTTACCAGAACTGGTGAGCAAAATCCAACAATAGCACAATACTTACTGCCTATTTTGGTTTAAAAGGAACCATAATATGACACTTAATAGATGAACAAAACATGGCAGAGATGGAGAGTAAGAGGGAAAAAAATAAAAATAAAAAATAGGAGTGTGAGAGTACTTGCGTTCTAAAAAGAAAAGCAAGTTTTTAACTAAATGGTTCTTCAAATCATCAGTATAGTATTCTAGGTGGTAAAGGAGAACAAGGCTAGCCTTATAATGAAATAAAATGATGTTCCTGGACGGGGTAAAGGACGAGGAAAAGTTATCAAAGCCCACAAAATTCAGTCGTCTTACAGTTGGAAAATTGTTTTTTTTTTTTTCCTGAACAAAACAAAAAAACAAACAAACAAAAAAACCCAAAACTAAAAGAAAAGAAAAACCCCACCTCTGTTAGTAAATAATAAAATTAATATTCTATGCAGAGGCTGAAACAGCCGAAAACCTGCTGAGGAAAAAATAACAAAAAAAAAATCCAAAACAGAAAAGGAAAATAAACGCAGGAGCAGAGAAGCAATCATCCAACAACCTTGAATTAAAGTCACACTATATAAGTTCTGAACAAAGAGCTACAGCAGTGATGTTTGAGACAGTAAATGTGAACATTAGTACTTCACAGGTTGGGCAAGCAGAAATTAGCAATGAACTGAAACACGGGGAAAAGAAATCAAGAAGGATGTTGATTAAAAATGTATTTTAATGACCTGCTTTGCAGAGAAAAAGAAACATTACAACCCTAACTTTTGAAGGGAGGGAATTATGAAACGTAAACTGAACAATGAGGTAAAATGAAAGACGACACAAAAAGGAGGAAAAAGCAAATCTATGAAACATATCTTCATATTAAAAAGAGTAACTGCACACCTAACCCAGATTCCAACCTGAAGAATATGCCGAACTGTTAAACCCCCAACATTATATAAATACACAGGGACATCACAAACATTGGCCTTCCATAAATACTTCCAGACACTACTCCATGCTACTAATGCAGGCCTCCTACACACCGCCGTCACATGTTGAGTATCCGTGTGTCAGTTTGAGGTCATATTGTGCTTGTATATGCAAACATTTTTTTTTTTATATCTGAAGGGTTGTCAATTAAGGTAATGCGACATCTAATGTGAGTAGAACTGGGGGCTTGTGTGAAAGGAAAGATGATGTGCATGGACAAATAAAAAGAACAAGACACAAAGCATTGAACCAAGGGTGCTAGAACGAGTGTGTACATCATCCTCATAACTATATCTTGTACAATAATAATAATATTAATAATAATAATAATAATAATAATAATAATAAGGTGGTAATATGTTAGGGGACAAGAATCAATAGATGAGTGGGAAGAGAAAAAGAGGGATGAATTTGAAATGTTGCTAAATTAAAAGGGATGGGGAAGGGGTGGGGAAAATCACTTCCTGTTCTTAGGAGATGGCCAGTTGCCACGCCTCTCACCCCGATTGGCCCCTCCATTACCCGATACACCACCAGGTCCACCACCGGTAGGTGGACCTCTGGAACCTCGACCGCCACTGCCACCAGCGCTAACCCTCCGATTCTGCCTTTCCATTCCAGGCCGCTGGCTGGAGAAGCTCCTCTTATTGGCGGCCGATTCTTTAGTAGTTACCTCTCGGTCAACACCGCCCCCTCCTCCACTTCCTCTTCCTGAAGGATGGTGATGGTGATAGGAGGGATATGGTTTTCCGCCGCCTCCTCCGCCACCTTCCTTCTCTCGAAACTCTGCAAAGTCACTGCTTTCAGAGGCAGTTTCCCATTCCTCGTTGGCCTGATCAGAGTTCTGGTTGGAGACGTCTGGAGATTTGGCACCACCAGTCTGGTTGTGGTTATGGTGGTGCTGAGAATGGGGAAGGCCAGAGTTTCCATGGTAGTGGTGGTGGTGATGGTGGTGACTATTCAAATTCAGGTTCCCACCCCCAAGATAACTGCTATTGTTATTGTTGGTTGCAGAGAGATTGTGATTTGCATTTGCAACACCAGTGGTAGTGGGCACATTAGGTGTTCCATCTTGGATTGAATTCTGGGATGGCGATGCAGACCGCTGTTGTTGCCCACCCACAGCTTCAATTATTCCACTACTTCCATTGATACGGGCTGCATTCTCTCGTTCCTGTTTAAGCCGGCGGAATCTGGGGGGCTTATCTTGCTGATGTTGGGAACGCCCATGGCGCCTGCGACGAGGAGGGCGCTCAAATCCTCTATGCAGAATGTTTCGTCCATCTGCATTAGGCAAAGGAACCGGTTTGGGTCCAGAGGAATTGGTGCTGCTTAAGGTTTGGGCCACACCTCCATTTTCAGTGCCCAACTGGACAGTTGGGGGTACTGTAGGATCAGAGATTACTGAAGAGTTTACACCCAGGTTCTGAGTCTGACCCTGCTCAGCTGCCTTCTCTTTCTTTTCCCCATTAGATCCATGGCTTGGTTCTTTAATTAAGGAGGGCTGTGGGGGTGCGTGTTGCTTTCGGGCTGATGCAGAGGATTTAGCAGACACGCCTTGAGAAGAACCAGGCCCAGAACGGTGGCCGACAGACATACCTCCTCCACTGCCCGAATTTCTAGAGACACCACCACCAGTGGCACCTCCACCCCGACCACGTCTAGATGGCACTCCTCTAGGGGTGAACACTCTGGTTTGGGTGTTTCTGGGTGGCACTGAAGATGATGCATTGCCCCCACCTAGATTCTCTACCCCCGTTCCTTTCTTGGCAGTTGGCTTGCGATCCTCCTTGTCAGAGTGTGCAAGGTCACTAGCAGCACTCTCACTGCCCGTTTCAGAACCCCTTTGCCGCCTTCTTTTCGGCACTTCTTCATACTCTGAGCCCTCGCTTCTGGTTTCGCTGTGGTTTCTGGCACGTCCAGGGTTTGGCTGAGAGCCTCCGTGACCATGTCTACCAGATGACCCCTCCCTCTTATGATCTGGGTTTGAAGAGCCATGCTGATAACCACTGCTGGCAGTGGATCTGTAGTCTCGGCTGCTTCTGCCCCCTGCCCTACCACGTGCACTGCCTGTGTAACTGCCCCTATAGCCTCTGCCTCGACCATAGAACTCGCCCCTTCCCCGGCTTGTTCGACTTCCTCGGGAAGAGCCCGCATGGTATGTTGCACCCCCTGCACTGCCACTAGTCTCATAAGAATGCTCTCTGTCCCTCCTTGAATGTGGAGCTAAAGAACCAGTGGCTTGGGCAGAGTTTTCTCCATCTTTGGATGCTTTACCCCCACCAGCACCTCGTTCCTTGCCACCGTTTCTTGGCTTTCCTAGAGGTACAGTTTCATCTTTACCAGAAGGTCCGGATGAAGCTTGAGAACTGGACACTTGCTTGAATGATGCATGATTGGCATCTTGGTCTTTATCTTTTACCGAGGCTACAGTGTTTTTCTCTCCTCCCTCACCTTCACCAACCTCCCTCTTCATTTCCTTCAGCACAGGACGCTTAATAGGGCCCACTCGCTTGTTGGGGTTACCACCTCCTGATTGGACAGCAGGCTTATCAATCTGATTTGCCAAGTCTTCCCCTCCGGTGTTTCCACCCATTCCAGAGCCTCCCTTTCTGTTATGTGCAGGGACACCACCTGCACTACTGCTTCCAGGCCTTGGGCCCCACTGAGTTTCAGTCTTTTGCTCCCGACCACGAGAGTTAGATTTGGGGTGGTGGTGATGCTGCACTGAATGCTGGGAGGACTGTGTGTGAGGGTAGGTACTCCCTGGTTTGTCCTGTTTCCGTCCACCAACACCCCTGGGTCCAGTGTCATGCTCATGCTGGGGTGGGGGGTCATGTAGTGACTGCTTTCCGCTGCCATCTTCTCTGGCTGAAGAGGAGGAGGAGGAAGAAGAGCACGAGGAAGAAAGGCATGGCTGGGAAAGTGGAGGGGATATTTCAGTCTTCTTGGGCTCTACTCCTCTCTCCCGCTCTCTACCATTCTCGTGTTTGTGTGGATGGAGAGTGTAATGTGAGGGATGAGCATGGTGATGCTGCAAATGGGGGTTGTTCTCCAAGGGATTGAGATCAGCACGGCCATTGCGGTCAAAGTGGGGATGTGAAGCACCCCAGATTTGACTCTGCTGGCCACCCTGCGAGGCTTCATCTTGATGGCCAAAACCACGAAGTTCTCCAGCACTATTAACCCTCTGCTGTGGGTGAGAAACCATCCTGGATCCATTATCCTGGAAGCTGCTGTAATTTCCACGCCCTCCCAGATAGGGCTGGTGATGGCCAGTTTGAGTCCCCACAGGGGATATCGCCTGATCAGTTGAGCCAGAAGGCGTGTTGGGGCCCACAACAGGTTGTTGAATGGAACCTGTACCTCCCTCTCGACTGCGCACTGGAGGAGTGTCACTCCTGGTACATATGAAAGACGAAACTATTAGTGTTAGGTTTAAATATTCTCATTGAGAATCGCAATAATCTCTTGAGGTCTCACTTTCATCATCTATATTTAAATTTAACTTAGGTGTTGGTGATTAAATCAATAAAACAAGTAGTTAAAACCAAAGATTAGACACAGTAATATACATTCTATTAAACAAACAACTGAATATCTGACATAGTTCACAAGTTTTTCTTTAAGGCTTTTGGTCACAAGTATCCAAATCTCAAGAGAATAACGAAGATGTATAACGAAGAAAACACCCTACTACTGAAATACTACTGATCTTTATACCTTCTACTTAAAATAGAGCCCAAGTACTGAAACCTTAACCAAGTATTTACCTGGCACCTTTGCCCATGTCCTCCTCCTCCAGGGCTTGTTTCTGCCTTAAGGGGGAACTCAGAGCCCGGCTCTCTCCGCTCCCTGGGAAAACCTCCGGTCCCCAAGCCAATTTAGGATCCATCGGTGGTGTGCCACGATGAGGATGAGGGGGACCTCCATGCTGCTGTCTGTCAAACTGATCTGAGCCCGAGCCACCAGAATCTGAGCGCTCCCGACTCATCAGCCCTGAAAAAAAGTGACAAAGTGTCATAACATTCATACATAACATGAACATATAATGTCAACATCATACATAATGATAAAAAGTTTGTGGACAAACCAGTGGGATGCATGCTGGCTGGATAATAATCCATGGGTGGGGGGCGACCCTGCATCATGCGAGGGTCCATGTAGGGCATCATCACCCACCGAGGGTCAAAGTTGATAGGCAAAGGAGGAGGCCGTCCCATGGAGCCAGGGGGGTATAGAGTAGGCTGTTTAGGACCAGGCTGTGGTGTGGCACCGGGAGTTGGGCCCTGCTGGGGTGGTTGGGACTGGAGTTGGGCTTGGGCAGCCTGGCTGTGCTGCTGCTGCCACTGCTGCTGCTGTTTCAGGAGCTGTTCCTGTATACAGTCAATGGCACATTAATGGCACTCTTTTTGCCACAGTCCAACCTGCATTATTACAGGAATACAATGGTTCTGCAAGCCCACAGTATCAAAAAAATACAGGTTTGAATATCTGTTGCACATTTCTGCAGGAGTGGTTCAACATATTGATACACAGCATGAACGGCATTAAAACTTTATAACTGTTTTTGAATAAAATATTTTCAATATGGATTAATAGTGGCCTTTGACTAATTACTAAAGTTGTACAGATACAAGAACAGTTTTTTCAATCACCAATTGATTTAAATAGCAATAAATGAAACGTAATAAAAGTCTGGAGATATAGCAGAGAATTTGTGAATACAGGACATCTAACAGCAGACACCAACCTGTTGTTGCCTCTGGAACCGAGGTGGAAGGGACTTCTGATACTTGGAAAAGCCCTGGCCCGGCATTCCACCCCCTTGCCTTCCGGTTCCCCCTGTAACTGGCTCTACCTTCACTATTTCATCTCCACTTCTGTTGCTGCGAATGTGTGTGCTGCTTGACACTGGCTCCTCTTTGACTTCCCCTGGTACTGGGACATCATGGGGCTGCTGATGCTGGGAGGCAGGAGGCTGAGCAACCTGCTGCAACTCTGAAAAAAAGAAAGAAGGGAATGATTCAGAAGTTGTTTTAATGCCAGCCTGAAGTTAAAAGGATCAAACAGATTTCATATAACAGTTCTTAAACATGAGTAAAGACTAACCAGTGTTGGAGTCATAGCTACTGTTGCTGCCGGCTCTTTGTCTGTTATTAGCAGTCAGTGCCAGTGTAGTGCCACCCAACTGAGCAGATGCGAGAGGCGGTTCCTCTGTGTCCACACAGGGTGATGGGGGCTGACTGGTGCTGGATGAAGAGACTGAAGCAGTAAGGGAAGGAGTGGGGCTGTTTGCAGGAACATCAACAGCAGCACTTGGCTTCTGCTGTGGTGGCTGCTGTGGTTGCTGCTGCTGTTGCTGCTGCTGCTGCTGTTGCCGCTTCTCATCCAGCCTCTTCAACTTTTCAGCACATGCTGCACGGCGCTCTTCCTCCATCCTGCGCTCCTCTTCCTCACGCCGACGCCGGGCACGCTCCACGGCTGCAGATATCTCTGATGATGACTGCTTCCTCCGCTGGCGCCATGTCTCATCTTCATCCTCACCCTGTGTCTGATTAAGCAGGGCATTTGATGGAGGAGGTGTAGGTCCCTTGTGCTGCTGGACCTGAGCACCAGATGGCTTCTGGGGTGCTGACTGGTTTGAGGACCTTTCCTGCTGACAGACAAAATGGCAGTGACTCTCAAAGCTCATCCATATGTATACACTGTCTCCAACACCATGAACATGCTAATATTAGGGGCGGGCGATATAGGCAAACATTTAATTCATGATGTCTTCCTCACTTCAATGGTAAGATTACTGTAAAACATATCATGGTCATAATATGCTATTCAAAAGTCCAAAGTTAATTTGGTCATGATTCGCCATGTTGTACACAAACTTTTGTAACTTCTTATCATTTATAGGGAAGAGTTCCTTTTCTGTTATCTTTCATCAACACCCGTTTTGTGGTTGAAATAAGTGACCATAATTATGAGCCTTCATACCAGATGCGGGGTGGGGTGGGTGGGGGTGGGATGAGATTATGGGCATGAGAGGTAGCCAATGTAGATTTGCTCAACCGTAACTGAAACTCTGGTTGAAAATCTCTACAAGGGTCTCATTTATACCGCCCACCACTAGGCAGATGATGTCCTTTTGTAACTTGGACCCCTTCCCCATGTACCTGTCGGTAGTAGGAGTAGGGTCCCTGCCCAAGAAGTGAACCTGGTGGGGGGGAGGGCTGCTCCCGAGGGCCACCGTGTCCAAGTCTACGCCCCTGCATACAGGCAAAAGCACCTGGCAGTGAGTCATCCAGGAAGCACTTCACGTGCCCTTCAAATCTTGTTCCTGACGTCACAGTGACTCGTAACATGCTGGTTGTTGCCTAAACAAAAGTCTCAGGTGGTCTGTCAGTGCCTGCTTGGGGGTGAGAGGTGATGTGGGTCTTACCTGGTAGGGTCCAGTGCTCGCCTGACCACCCCAGTTGCTTCCCCCCTCCTCGGCCCAGTTTGGCTTGCTGGAGGGTTCTGGGTTAACTTCATCATTGGGGACAGGAGGTGTCTGCCTTGAGTTGCTTCCACTCTCGGATGTCCTGGAACGTGAACTTGGGGCAGGTCCGTCTTGGGATTTCTGCTGCTCCCGTTGTTCCCTAAAGGGGGATGAAAATGACATGCATTAACATTCTAAATAAATTTATTATCTAAATCACCTTCATGCAATCTAGTATTTCTCAGAAACATACAGAATTCCGTTTTTGCTTTCAGTCTCCTCTTCATCCCCCTCATCTTCACCTTCATCATCACTGAACTTTAACTTGGCAGAGTAGTCAATCTCCTCTTGTGCCCCTGATTATAAAAAATGAAATAAAATCCTTGTTTAAAAAGAAATGCCCTAAAATTAAATTGGAAATCAAACCTTCTCATGCATCCTCCCTACCAGCCCATCCTTCATCTCCATCATGGTCTAGCTCGTCCAGCTCCTTGAGGTCATCCTGTTTTAGGATAGAGGGGCGTTTAACCGCCTCACCATGGGGGCCGACAGGTGGCCTTCCCTCCGGCGCAGGCCCACCCTGCGAACGAGAGAATCTGTGGAGATACAGAGAAGGGAAAGACGACTGTTAAGAGTTGCAAGCTGCACTGGAAAGGTGAATGTGCACTAAAAAAACATGGAAAAAACATGACCTGATTTTGCTTTAATCAAAGTTGACAGTGTCTGACTGTACAACCTGCTCTTTCAGTAAATATAGCATGTTCAAACTGCCTTTAAAAAGCCTGAAATTCATAAATATTAAAGTAGACATGCACATCTATATTAGTTGTGCAGTAATGTGAAACAAGCTAGAGTCACAAACAGAGTGGGGAAGTGCAGTTAAATTACTGATACATTTATTAGGAATGTGGGGAAAAAAATCTGCTAAATTGCATGGTTTTACATGGAGATGGTAGGGACATGTCTTACCTAGGGGCCTCATTGGGTGGTGGATACCTGTACGGCCCTTGTGGACCATATGGAGGCGGAAAGGGCAAGTACGGCGGGTACATCTAAAAGAGAACAGGCCACAGAAAATAGGTTAGATAAGTACTTTATTTCAAATGCAGCATGTCCCTTTGTCATTACGAAGACTGAGTGCACTCTTTAAAAAATTGCTGAATTAGCGTTGACCACCACGGCGTGAGGTTTTTATTAAGGGCCGAACTTCCTTATAAAGGTAAAATCTAAATTGGCCATTAGTAAATTTCACACATTTAAAACATTACAGACAATAAAAAGTGTATACATATCTGACACCACAATTTTTCCTAAGGATGATACAACGTGGTAAAATTCTTGGTACTTACAAAGGGAGGCATGATTCCTCTGTAAGGAGGGAATTGCGGGCCAACTGGCTGAGGGAGGGGAAGGGTGGGGCTGCCTGCAGGCGGGTTTCTAGGTGGCCCATGGGAAGGATTCTGAAGGAGAGGGGCCCCGGGTGCACCCTCCATTCCCATGACTCCCCCAACACCACCCTCCACTACCCCCTCCCCAGCTATGGTGGGCGCCAGTGCACGGCCCCCACCATCCCGCCAACTCGTCACATCTGGATTAGAAAGGCAGGTATTTACAATAAAGTAATGTGATCTGTATTCTGACAGCGTATTATGTAGTAGACCACAACAGCTACACATCCACAGAAAAGGGAGATCAAAGACATCAATGGGGGGAAAAATATATATATATATATATATATATATATATATATATATATATATATATATATATATATATATATATATATATATATATTTATTTATTTATTTTTAAAAGCCAGATATACTAACTCTGGGGGCGGAGGCTTGGTCCTGGCCCATACCACTGATCTGCAGTGGCCTGTTCTTTGCCAGCTTTGTCCTGGTCTCCCGCCGCCTGCAGGGTGGGAAATTCCTCGCGAGAGAATGGCGACGGTTGGTTTGATCCCTTTCCACCTGTTCAGAGCCAGGAGTGAGTAGCCATAATAGCAGTGGCGTATTCATGTCACAGCTTCAAATATCTCATTCAGTTAAAAAAACATAAGCTGTGTTGCTTTCGGTGCATATTGCAAAGGTGAAAGAAACAGTGACTAATAACATTCGTATACATAGAAATTGCCATGTTTCTAGATCAGCAGAAATCACATAAATAAAGATGCCACTGAAAAACTGATTTGCAACACGGTTTTTGTTTGTTTTATTTATCTGTAACTGAGGATTTGTGTAGGATTTTCAATAATTAATGCAACTGTATAGGACAAAACTGTTCCTCAAATCCAGTACATTTTATCTGGAGAACAGGAACTCACCATCTCCTTGTACTCCATGTGTAACACTGGCCTGAGCCCAGGACCTTGTCCCTGCGGCTATAGCTGTAGTTTGGGCCTAGAAAAGACAAGATCGAGTTCATGTGTATTTAAAAAAAACAAACAAACCTGTATTTCAGCAGTATGTGTCATGGGAATAATAGCTGATTCTTGGAACATAAAATGCTGCAGGAAATTAGGATGCATTTGATTAGAAAATAAAGCACATTCTGAATATTAATGTGGTAAAGAACATGTAGCGCTTTGTGAAAATGTAGCGCAGCGGCACCTCTTGAGCTGGAGGTGTTCTCGGCAGGCTCGGTGCAGGCATCTGCGAAGCCGCAGGCTGCTGCGACTCCGGCTGCGGTGCTGACGATACATCGGTACTGCAGGAATAAGTAGTATTCAGACATGTGTGATATGGGCAAGACAGTGAAATAAAAAATTCAAAAAATGAAATCTTGTCAATGAAAACCGTGCATGGGATCACATTTTTCAGCATTTCATAAATTGTTATAAAAAATGTAGTGTGCATTAACAGGGATCTAATTAACTGTCATCATCATGAATTCAATTATTTTGTTACTACCACAGCAATTTAGCTATATAATTCTTTTGAATTACGACATGAATATGCTTGGATATGTTGAGTATGCTTGGATCTATTATTATCTATTGAGAATGCCCACAAAAGTTACTCTCATTATCACTCGCAATTTCAACTAATGTGCGATGTTTACATGGTGTACTTCACAGCCAACACACTCCTCCACTAAATCATTCGCTACCACAGGTTTAATAAAGCAGTTTCTTTCTCAGCTCAACTAATTACAAAAAGACCCCAGGAGTTTCACCTCTTTGGGTCTGCTGATTCTGGCTTGCTTGCCCATCCTGTGCCGTCTTTGGGAACGAGCGAGACGTTGGGGTCGTTGCCTTTGTTCTCCGCCTTCAAACTGGGCAGGTTGGCTGGGGGGGGCATGCGCCGTGCAGAGGCAACTTTACCGAGAGACTGCAAGCCATGACGAGGGGCAACTACAAAGACAAAAATGTAAGAGAAGAACTGAAAGCACAGACACATTTTCAGATGGCACAGACCTTAAAAAAATGTAGTCGCAAAGTAGAATAAAGAGGAAGTAAATGTAAAAAATCCCCCTTGTTCATTTATAGCTCAGGAATGAGCAGCTAGCTGATGTTAACAGAAGCACCTGGAACTCAGAACTGGTACACAAATAATTATTTCTACAACTGAGCTTTGGCATCGCGCTTACAAACTCAGCATCTCACCACACCAGTCATTTATATTTCTGCAACCTGAGAACAGGGCGTTGGCATTACAAACCGAGGGAACAATATTTTGAAACGAGATACGGGTCTGATCAGGGGGCACAGATGAAAAATGAGAGAGAGGGGGGTTTTATTTTTTATAATGTAGGCAAAAAAAAAAAACTAAGTGAAAAGTACTAACTAAAAAGTTCACTAGACCAAGCATAGGCAAGCAGTGCATCATGTGTCCACACTATAGATTTTGCCTTAGAACTGCCATATTTTGATTCATATTTTATTAGGTGTGTGATGCACGTCTGTGCTAGCTTGTTTTTGACGATGGTTCCCTTGGTGTGTGCTAATAACTGGAGAGCTCAAAACACCTACGCAACTGTCAGTCATTCCAGATTTGCATGTCGATTGGCTCATCTCACACTTCGTACCCGGGTATCCTAATCCTGGTTGTGGTGGATGCAGAGCCCTTTCCAGGAACACTGGATGTAAGGTGGGCATACACACTCCACCACCATGAACCATACACACAGACATATATAGGACAATATATCTTAGCCAATCAACCTACCTACATGTTTTTGAGAGTTTGGAGAAACCTGGAGAACCCAGAGAAAACACGCAAAGAGAACATGCACAGAAAACTCCACATACACAGTATCCCAAGATCAGGATTGCACCTGGGACCCTAGAGCAGTGAGGCAGCAACACTACCAGCTACACTGCCTGAGATCGGCTTTTCTAACATTTTTTAAGAAATAATGTATAGAAATACTGACAAATTAAAGGTTGGCAGGTCTTTCATATAATTAAATGAAGTTAAAAAAAAAGAAAAAAAAAAAAAAAAAAAAAAAAAAAAAAGAGTGATTCCAATTTGTAATAGTTTTGATTAACCCTTTGGAGTAAACGGGACAATCTAGTACATGAGCAAATGCATGAAAGGATTACTGAAAATCAAATGGGAAAAGGAGGCAGTTCTCGAACACGTCTTCTTACAACACGTACCAGACTCACTAGTGAGTCCACTGCAGTCGTGTAGTTTACGTACAGCTTCAAAGTGAAACTGAGGAAGGGCCCAAAAGAGCTGAATCTCATTTACTGTTAGCACAGTGTATACTGGCTTGGACTGCAAACATGAGGCTTGACACCAAAACATCCTCAAAAGACGGTCAGAGTGAAAGGCAGAGGGAAGATTAGCGAGAACATTAATTTCCTCTGGCAACAAGATATCGCTTTACACTTGCAAACGCAAATTGAAACCTAAACTGAGCAGAAGCAGTGAGCATGAGCCTGACTCAATTTATTCTGGCTTCTTCTCATGTAGGATGAGAACAGAAGGAAGGATCAGAGGTGGACAAAGCAGCAGCCCAGGTGCCTGAGACAAGATGATCACGTACACAGGCTATTTGTTTTTATTCATAGCTCCTTGACAGACAAGTAGGCTCAAGTGGGCTACAAGCCAGTGGTGTTTTTTCCTGCTTCTTTCATTCAAAAGCAAAGTTAGCTTTCACAAAGATTTTACTCAGTGTGTACACTGATCAGGCATAACATTATGACCACCTGCATAACATTATGACCACCTGCCTAATATTATGTTGGTCCCCCTTTTGCTGCCAAAACAGCCCTGACCCGTCATGCACTGTGTATCCTGACACCTTTCTATCAGAACCAGCATTAACTTCTTCAGCAGTTTGAGCAACAGTAGCTCGTCTGTTGGATCGGATCACACGGGCCAGCCTTTACTCCCCACGTGCATCAATGAGCCTTGGTCGCCCATGACCCTGTCGCCGGTTCACCACTGTTCCTTCCTTGGACCACTTTTGATAAATACTGACCACCGCAGACCGGGAACACCCCACAAGAGCTGCAGTTTTGGAGATGCTCTGATCCAGTCATCTAGCCATCACAAACCTGGCAGTGCTCAGAACGTTATACCTGATTGGTGTATATCTAAATATAATACACTTCACAGAGGTGTGATGTGCCTCAATGTCTTAACTACAGAGGCATGAAAACCACGCAGCATGTTAGAGATGTGACTGTACATGAATGAAACCTAGAAATACTTACCAACAGGCTTCTGTACTTCAAGGGTCTTTCCTTTGTAGGTATCAAACAGGTTGAGAGACGCATACTTGGTTTTGCCATCCTTCCCCTTTGCTGTTTGCCCAGAGCGCTCTGACATTGCGCTGCACGCTCATTGAGTATGGTGAGCCCTGAGACTGGCAGAGACACAAAAAAAAAGTGAAAGAACTTGTGAGATGGAGAGGGATAAAATTATAGTCATAAAATCAGCACACAAATTTTATTCGGGCCTTTTAATTATATCTGGGAAGTACATCGTAATAAATGACCTCAGAACACACAGTTCTGAGAATAATGCATGCATCATCTGTACTTTTCACAACTTGTTCACTGAACGTTTTGCTGCTGCTTGTTCAGACAGGTGAAAAAATTAAAGAGGGGAAAAAAATAAGCAGGTGAGGTTACAGATCCTTCCTGACAGATGGACTAGATTTAAACAATTAACCTCCTGTCCTGCTCTGTGGTATGGAGAATAATCCTGAGTAGGCCTAGTTGACCTCGATTTTGGATTAAGGTGATAAGAGTGAAAGATCTAAATGACTGTAAAAACAAAAACAAACAAACGGCTCTTTAACAGAGCAGACAGGAGCTTTAGTCACAACGTCTGCTTAACTGGCTGTGCTTCAGTAGAATCAGTGACTAAAGAGACATCTGCAAATTAACACTAGAATCTGTAATGGCAAAAGCACATTTAAAGCTGGTGAATAAAGGTGCAGGATGTCATGTGAAGTGATGAGTAAGAAGACACTGTTTAAGAGAGGTGGCAATAGGGTTCATTGCAACGAAATATGCATGTCAGAGTTCAGCAGAGATTTGGGGTAAAAAGGGTGATCTGATCACGTTCACACCAGACATGTAGGCAAGATGGCTGCCGCATGCATCCTACGGCGGTTTGCCACATCGCTCGGACACATTGTCAGAAATGATCATGACATGTCTGCATGGTGCGACGCCAACGTAAATAGTGGTAGCATTGCAGTGCCATGTGACGTGACCGCAACTGAATAAAACAAACTAATGTGTCGTATACATTACATAAAAATTTGGATTGTTAGGGAGGTGCAACACCAGTGGTTTCTCTATTACATTTAGTGTTTGAATTTTACAAAATGTCTTTAGGTCTGTGACCAGTATTACTTTTCATTTCTAAATGCACAGTGAGGATTTTTGATATAAGCCACCTGAAAAAAGGTTTAAAAGGAAACGGAGCTCGTCCACAGCAGCTGCACAGGCCCGTACATAAGCGTGGAGAAAGTGAAGTATATTTGTGCCTAAAGACTGGGTGTGGCTACTGTGGTTTACTGAAGTGATTTGACTCTTCATGTCCCATTAGACTGCAGCATCACTGCAAATAAATCTGACTGATCACTGTTATTCTACAAGTAAACTTTTCTATGCTGATGGAAGTGGTCTCTAACAGGATGAGTCCACCCCTTTTCCTGACAGTTCAATGAATGCTTTGATGAGGATGAAAATGATTTCAATCATATGCTTATGGCCATCACATCCACCAGATCTCAACCCAATTAAACACAACTCCAGCTGAAGGACTGAACTGATTCATAGCTCTAGTACAGCTCCAGATACGTGCGTCCTGGTGTTTTGTGATGACCCAGGCCTTTGCCGTTTTGAGTTTCCATTTAAACCGTGACTCACTCATGATTACTAAAATCACACTCCCGATATCAGAACGCTCTTGCTTTTCACACCTTTCAAATTTCCCATGCTTTCATATCAAGAAAAAGTGCCTGCGATTTGAACAAGCTTAGATGGAGCTCATAACTCCCTGTTAAGTGGATAGACATGTTAAATTAAAGTGTTAGCACGTGACTCTGCCACACACAGCACTATTGTATGAGGGCTACTGTGTTTAAATACCGAGTGAACGACACCTGCTTAAATTAAATTGTGTGTGTTTTCGGTAAATAAGCAAACATAATGTGATGATTTTTAATAATCAAAACAGCAAAGTCAAACATGGGTGAGGTAAGTGTATTTCTGATTACGTATCCTGTAAGCACAATAAAATAAACTGTGCCTTATTGGTCTCTCCAGATTTATTGTTAACACACTGACGACAGAATCTAGCCTTTCCCCCAGGTAACTTAATCTTTATCAAACAAATTCAGTCCTCAGGTGTCTCAAAAGAAAAGAATAAACCTGTTTGAAATGATTATAATTTGATTAATTTCATATCATGGATTTGTTAAGCGGAACATAGAAAACACGGCCCTTTCTGCCACGTTGAAGTGTTTAATGAGCCAAACGCAGACACTATGTTTAAGTGTAAATGTTTCTGCAACAACGTGACCGACGGTTTCGGTCCAGACACGCTGAAGAGGATCACAAAGCTCCATTCAAACATAAACGTGTTTCTGAACAGTTTGTGTGATCAACACAATTAATCCCATCCACGGAGAGAACCTGACATCGTGAAAAGTCACAAAAACAAACATTACCGAACCGAACATCACACACAATGATTAGGTGACCGCAGCACAGGTATTAAAGCTCACACCTTTAGCAGTCTGTATGATCTGTAAGTACAGGAACGGTGAATATGAATTTCGCAAGGGCCGGACAGATGTCGTTGCCATGGTGATGCGTTATAAATGATGTCCCTGTGTATGTGTGCGTATATGTGTGTGGTGAGAGGGTGTGAGAGAGAGAGAGAGAGAGAGAGAGAGAGAGAGGGGCCGCAGCCATGGCAACACCAGGGTTGACGGTGTGTGTTTCACTGCTGGCCAATAAATCCCACACACATTTAGTTCAATGTGTACACTAAAGCATCCCAGTTTATGTAATGTCAGCATGGACACTGCGTCTTGTGTTGTAGTGTAAGCGTTACAACTGTGATTCCTTAAAATAAATAAACTGATGCACAATATTATGTAGAAGTAGACCTGCAGAGTTTGAAGCACAACCTCAGGTCTCATACTTGCAACTTTATCAAACACAACTAACCATTAAACACACACACACATCACATCACAGATGACCAGAAACTAATCAAAGAAACTCTCCAAGAGTGCCTTCAGATGTAATTTATTCTGGTTGTATTTTTCGCTTTCGGGCGTTCTGACTTTGCAGGCGAGAGCATAGTAATTGTACAAACCAAAACCACCTCGGGATCTCGGCTCTGGTCCAGTGTAATCAAATCATTTTCTATTCTGTTCTAAACTGACCTGCAAGACACAAACTGAACCAAAGCACAGAGCTGGAGTACTACAGAAGCACCAAGTGTGTGTGTGTGTGTGTGTGTGTGTGTGTGTGTGTGTGTGTGCAGACACCCAGAAAACTGAATGGGTACACAGACAGCGCAGAGAAGTGGAAATGATTTTGACTCACTTCTGTGCCAAGAAAAATATTTAACGATATATACTATTACTACTACTACTACTACTAATAATAATAAGCGAGAGTGAAACCCTTAGTCAGCTGGGGTGTGTGTTCATCCTGTTTATACTAATAGTACAAATAATTATTTTATAAAACATAACGACTAGCCCATAATATAAAATATCCGTTTTTACAAAATATTCTCAGCAGTACTCTTAGCCCCTGATCTAGTGAGCTTGCACGAGGATGTCCTTGATTGCTCTGGATACGAGTGACTAAATGCTGTAAACGTAATTCTATATACAATCATGTAAAAATCCATGTCAATTAATTCATTTCTGATATCACTCAATTAGTTATAGTCCTCTTATGTGTAAATTTAAACACGTTCAGGAGCACAAGCGGGATACAATTTCGTTTTTAATGCATAACAATTACTAAACGCTCGCACAGACATTGACTAAAAATGCCTTCATATCCACCTTGTTAAAGTCTTCAAAGACGTCTTCCGAAGAAACAAAAACAAATTGACATGTGTTTTGGATTTGGTTAGACACACAACGATGTGTGAAGAGACTTTGGCACACAGATTCCATAATACTTTTGTTTGACCATTATATCGTAGTACACATTTAATGATATGTTTATAATATCGCGGCTAGTAGATCATACCGTGAAAAATATCGAACCGTACCAGCCCTCCATGATCACAGCGCCACGGTTTCAAACCCTCAGCGCCGTGTAGCGTCACCACCGAAAAACTAACCGGAGAATTTAAAACCCACTGCTTTCAACATAACCACAGATCATTAACGAGATAAAAACACGCGTGATCCAATTTCCAATTAATAAAAATCGCCCAAAACATCGTGCTTATCGTGAGATGTTTAAAAATGAGGTCACGCGCTGGCCGGTGAGCTCCGCGGGGTCGCGCGAGCTAAAGGCCTAAAAGCCGTGTAGCTTAGCAACAAGCTAGCGTTAACAGAAACAACACTGCGTCAATACACGAAAGACGGACTGCTTTAAGAAAACTCCGCTTTTAGTGAACAAACAAATGCGTTCAATCACAAAACTACAGAATAAAACGGTCTAATAAAGTTACAGCATACGGGTTAGCATTGCTGAGCTAGCTGTTAGGCCTCTCCATGGTTCAGGATGGGAGGAAGGAGAGGCACCGAAAGGTTTCATAACACCGTGATTATAATTACACCAGTTTAACTCCACAAATAATAACCAGTATAAACCGCTAAGGAAAAGTGGCTGAGGAGAAAGCTCAAATCAGTCAAGTGGGTTTAGTTAAACGTTAGCCAACGCAATATATTTTTTGTATTCCAGGGCGGTGTTAAAATTCACACGCACAAAACACACACATAACCAAAAAAAAAGACACAGAAGAGCAATAGTAGGGGCAATATCGTATCATATCATTTTATAAGATTAAGACTAGATCAAAGCTGTGCACTAACACTCATTTACAAGAACAAAAACACAAAATGGCGGCCGCTCGGCTGAAGGCCGTTAGCGTCGTGCTAACCCGCTTCGGAAATCTGTAACCATACGTGACGCCGCTTCTCTCCTGCGTTTTACAAACGTTTTCACACTTCACACACACACAAACACTGTTTACACGCCGAAACGTGAAATAAAGAGTAATGTACGGTCTCTTAGGGGAGGAAAAAAGGAGACTCTTAACGTGTTAAGTTTCAGAAGTTAGCACTGCGCGAGAGGAAGACACTGCTATGCTGCTGACCAAACACAGGGCAGGATGGACTGTATACACAAGATCTAACACTTATGAACTGGAAAACTTACTTTAATGCACTTTAGAAGCAAAGGGTACTATTAGATAGCCATTTGAAGTATTTAAGCATTCAGGTTTAGGGAGAAAGCTGCCCCAATGCTATGCTAGCTACGACTCAGGATGAACAACTGCAGCTGTATAAAGCTAAACAACCAGAACTCCATACACACACACACGTTATTTATATATATATATATATATATATATATATATATATATATATATATATATATATATATATATATATATATATGCCAGTAATAACAGGGTTAACTTCAAGGCACGTAGCTATATAGCTAACTGAATCTACCCTGCTCTAAGCTAGAATCTTTACCCCCATGAACGAGCAGTAACCTGGTGAAATATAAAGACGAATAATAAAATAATGCACATTTACTGACCTGGTCTTGTTCCGACTCGTCTCGAGGTTGTTATCGCTGGATTAGTTTATGAATAAACGTTAACGTTAGCTAGCTAGCTCAGTCTTATAGCCAGCCCTCGGTATAATCACCTAAAGCTCTAATACACAACCAAATCCGGACACGGCTCGCGCAGCAACAAGCCTCAATAATGAATTTAAAAAAAATGCTTAGTATTGATCAGATTGGGAACACTGTAGACGGATGTGTGTGCAGTGAAGCTTACTTGTACTCCTTTTTCTTTTTTTCCCCCACAAAAGAAATGAAAAAAAGGGAAAAAATAAAATATTATAGAAGTGTAATCGATCCGTCAACTACAAGAGCCGTCAACGGCTACTGAAGCTGTAGCGCAGAGAGGGGCGGAGAGCAAGGTGGGAATGGGCGTGGCCTGATTAGCATAACATGCTTCAAATCCGCCTGGGGGCGGGGTTTATCACTCAGCGAAATGCAACCATACACCACACAGCCAATAAGTACGTGGAGATGACCATCACAGCTATAGGTGGTTCTTTATCAAGCTCTTATCAAAAAGTCGGAGGTACACTGATTCCCCTTCACTGGAAATAAGAGGTGCCTGGAGGCCACTGGAACTGTTCCTGCCTGACAATGCACCTGCGCACAAAGCCCCTGAGCTCCAGAAAGACACATGGTGTGTTAAGGTTGGAGTGGAAGATCTCGAGTGTCCTGCACAGAGCCCTGACTCAACCCTACTGAACACCTTTGGGATGAACTGGAACACTGACTGCACCCCAGACTTCCTCTCTTACATCAGTGCCTGATCTCACTAATGATCTTGTAGATGAACGAACACAAATCCCAACAGCCATCCTCCACCATCCTTAATAAAACAGTGGAGGAGGAATAAATCTGGAATGAGATGTTCAACGAGCACAAATGGGTGTATTGGCAATCTTTTAGACATAATGTATAGTGTACCATAGGAGTGAGTGTGTGTGTGTGTGTGGTTGTCTGTCTATATGTGTGGCCCTGTAGTGGACTGGTGACCTGTCCAGGGTGTACCCCTGCCTTTCGCCCAATGTGTGCTGGGATAGGCTCCAGCAGATCTCCATGATCCTAATTAGGAATAAAGCGGGTATATAAAATGGATGGATGGATGAATAGTGTACATCTGAGAAGAGAAATCTGTAAAGGGTGAATGACCCCAGATATCCGCAACCACATCTGGACTCTCGTTATACTTTTCTATAAGAAATTTATGCATGCATATAAAGCAAAAGATGTTTGCTAAATTATTCATGATAGTGTATACACCCATCCTTTGATATTAAAAAGTAAGATTGTTCTAAATAACTGACCACAAAATATCATTTAGACACCTGAATCATCTTTATTATGAACTAACTGAAAAGTAAATTTGTTTGCATAAAGAAGCAAGAAGTGAAGCCATGGTTTATTTCTGTGGGCTGGGGCTGAGTTCCTTCTAGCTCAGACTATAGTTTCATGTGACATTCTGTCAGTTTATTCACACAGAGTGAAATGCTTCCTATATTTGATGTCAGTCTGGGCTGATGTTTATCAGACACATCCGTAACATGTCATCAGAAGATGCTGGAGAAGACGCATGTGCAACACAGAAATAAACACGAGCGTGGTGGATCATCATCAGAGAGACTAAATGTGATTGACACAAAACAGTAGACAGTAACCATCACTATAATGTTTTTTAGATTCAGCAGTTGTGGAGGAAACACTGCATAAAGCCAAGAGAACATTACAGACTAGAAAGAGTAAAAACACAAAGAAACAAATAAAATAAAAACCCCACAAAACACAGGTTCAGATGCATATGTTTGTTTCAACATGTTTAAGTATGCACTACATTATTCTTAGTATGCCACAATTGTGATATAATGCATTTCTCAACCAGTGACACCCTTCCCAATCTCATATCACAACCGGCCATCTCTGGTCCTGAGCTACGGAAAATTTCGAGTTTTTCGAGAATTTTCTGTGCCAGAAATCAGCTCCATCCCCAGTACTGCTCCATTAGACAGGAATATTATAATAACATCACCGCTATCATCCCGAACCTTTAAGCAGAAACTGTAAACATGAAGGAAGTGTGTGGTTGGTGACGATGCTCAGATTCACTCATCATTTTATAAGAAACCTCATCTAATCTAATCCAATCCTAATACGACTTATTATAATATTCCCTAGTTTATATAAATTAATTCAACTTCTGTACTACACAGTTTCCTTAATGTCTATTCATTTTGAGTGTTTTCTTTTCCTTCATTCATTATTACTGTTTATCTATATAATGCTTATATTATTTTGCTAAAACATTCATATCAATGAAGCACACTTTCAGCTTGAACTCCACTGCTCTTCTTCTTCTTAATAGTTTTTTAATAGTAATAGTGCTCTTAAAAATGGTAATCCACTCTTTTAACTCCAAAACCCTATGACTTACACATCACTAGCATGATCATGCCACAAGATGGCTACATTTTGTAGCTTCTAGGTCTCTCAGTCTAAGTCCATGGTGTGCAGGCATGCTACGGTCAAACAATTCTCAGTGTCCAGACTCAGAAACAAACAAAAACGTGACAACAAATCACCAGAGCCGTTCTGAGCATCCATAGTACAACAGTGCAATACAAGCTTTCTTTTTTACTAGAGGATGTGGTAGCTTAGTGGTTAAGGTGGTTGACTACTGATTGAAAGGTTGTGAGTTTGAATCCTATCTCCATCAAGCTGACACTACTGGGTTTTTGAGCAAGGATTTTAACCCTCAATTGCTCAGGTGTATAAAAAAATGAGATAAGTCGCTCTGGATAAGGGCGTCTGCTAAATGCTGTAAGTGTGAGCAAGCGTTTTTGTCTATAATCATGATGTATGGGCAGTTTTAGCTCAGCGGTTGAGGTGTTGGATTACTGATTGGCAGGTTAGGAGCACCACCAGCACCCAGCACCACCACCTCTGGGCCCTTAACACTCAACTGTATAAATGAGATAAATATACATCGCTCTGGATAAGGGCATATGACATCCACTGTATGTGTAAATAATGTTTTCAGTACAGCTTTAACAAGAGAAATAAGCAAATTTTTCATTTCTTTAATTTTTATTTTTAAAAAAAAAAGTATAGTTATATAAGTTAAATACGTTATAAATAAAACTATCCTGACAGCAGAACCCTATGGATAAAATTCGTTAAAAAGACCTTTTATTCTGGTGCATTTTTTGAGTTCACGTTGCACCGAAAACTCCAATTCATTTGAGCAGCCCTAGGCATTATACTTTCACCAACAAATCCATGTGCAACAGATTTGTGGATGGGTTATAAAACAAAAATATGTGCACAAGAGAGCAAAGAGGTGAACCAGAGCCTGCACTTGCCCCGTCGCAAACCACAGAGTTACTCAAGAGACAGACTGCAGGACAAAAGAAGCCTTTACGCTGCTAATGCGCTGAAATAATGGCATTCTTGTCTGCATGCCTGGTGCATTGATGTATAACAGGTGTGCGAATGTGTAGATGTATTCTTGGTGTTTCAGTAGGAGTGAGCAGCCTTGCTGAGCTCTGCTCTTTTGGAACAGAGAAAATGAAGTAGTGGTTTCTGTGGCAAGAAGGAGAAACATGTGACATTAAACTGACGACGAATAGCAAAGTCAAACTATCTGAAGATATCTATAGAGGCTTTAAATAATCTCCCCGATGCCTGTATAATATATTTAATAATCTTTGTCTGGTGTTTGGGTCCAAGTGAGCCATTTTATATTTTTACCTTTTGCATTTTTGTGACTGTAATAATCCGTTGTTTCTCATGCTTTTGTTCATGTTCACCAACTGCATTTATTAAATCAGTTCTAAATAATAAACGTGGATAACTGTTTCATTTCAATTTATTTTTCTAGATTTATGGCACCAAGATCTTTATTACTGTATATTTTGTTAGATTCTTTATAATTATATCATATAACATTCATTGTTATATGTGATCTAGTAATTGCAAACATTAATCAGAAATGTTATGTATATTTTCTGGGATTGAGATAAAGAGAATATGAGTTTGAGAATAGGAGTTTTATGTATTTGTATACAACAATCAGGCATAACATTATGAGCACTGAGAGGTGAGGTGAATAAGACTGATGATCTCCTCATCATGGCACCTGTTAGTGGGTGGGATATATTAGAGGCAGCAAGTGAACATTTTGTCCTCAAAGTTGATGTTAGAAGCAGGAAAAATGGACAAGCGTAAGGATTTGAGCGAGTTTGACGAAGGACCAGATTGTGATGGCTAGACGACTGGATCAGAGCATCTCCAAAACTGCAGCTCTTGTGGGGTGTTCCCGTTCTGCATTGGTCAGTATCTATCTAAATTGGTCCAAGGAAGGAACAGTGGTGAACCGGCGACAGGGTCATGGGTGGTCAAGGCTCATTGATGCACGTGGGGAGTGAAGGCTGGCCCGTGTGATCCGATCCAACAGACGAGCTACTGTTGCTCAAATTGCTGAAGAAGTTAATGCTGGTTCTGATAGAAAGGTGTCAGAATACACAGTGCAGGACGGGTCAGGGCTGTTTTGGAAGCAAAACAGGGACCAAGACAATATTAGGCAGGTGGTCATAATGTTATGCCGGATTCATGTAATGTCCTGGGACACATAACACACAGGTTAAACAGCTTAATGTTGGTAATTGACATTTACATCATAAAAATGGCCAGCTTGTATTCTCTACACAATACACAATAAATACATTTCTATGGCTATATTGAGTAAGGAATAACACTAGATAAACACTGCTGTTATATAAAATGAATGGGGGTGTATGGGATGCAGGATAAAGTACGCGTTGTTGGCTGCTACCTCCTGAAAATGCATTCTTTTTTTATATACAAGAGTTTCATTTACACCACAGCAAAACGCCAACAATTACAAATGTTAGATTAGATTAGTAGTCTGATATAACATCTTGTTATGTCACTCCACCACATTTCACCACTGATACATCACGTTTCCATTTCTTAATAATGGAGATTGGGGGAAGGGTGGGTAGGTGGAGGATTTATTCTGACCTGAAGGTGATGACTAAATATAATAAAAACAACATGTCAAATCTTGTCTATTATCAACACCCAAAGCAATAAAGTTGTCAGGAACGTTTTGGTTGATTGGCAGGAGTTTGTAGAGAAGAAGTACCAGAGCAATAATGGAGCAGACTTCCTGTCTCACTCTGTGGGACTCTTTAGTAGTGTGAAGTGCACCATAAGAGGAAAAAATCCCTGATAAAGAGCTAAGATATCTCAGAAATGCTTTATTTACCGGTGCAACACTGGCACGCTGGTTGTGTCGGGTTCTAGAGCTGTACACAAAGTTCTTCTACATACCACGATACAGGCAGGTTTTTTGCTAAAAAGATTTGTTCGGTGATGATAAAGATTTCTTTCTTGTCACCCCTGAGAGATGTTAAACAGGAATAACCACTCTGCCTTGCCCAGATCTCTGTTTCCCATGAATTACCATCATTCAGAGACCAGCATAGAGTCAGATTCACCCCTGAAGGACAGAAACAACAGTAGAACATTTTCATGTGAACAAAATACATTATATGCATTATACCGTGTTATTCATACTATGATGTCACAACATCCTTTTTTTTTTTTTTTTTTTAATAATAAATTGATCTAGAATGGTAAAAAAATGACAAATAATCCAGGACTATTCCACACTGATTTTTTTTTTAACCTATACTCACGTGAACTAGCCAATACTAATCTTCAGGTATTCAATTCAATTCAATTAATTTGTATAGCGCTTTAAACAATGGACACTGTTTCAAAGCAGCTTTACAGAAGTATAGAAACACAGAAAAAATATATAAAGTTACTATTTATTTCTAACATTTATTCCTAATGAGCAAGCCTGAGGTGATGGTGGTGAGGAAAACTCCCTGAGATGATATGAGCAAGAAAACCTTGAGAGGAACCAGGCTCAGAAAGGAACCTCATCCTCATTTGGGTGACACTGGACAGTAAATAATGTAAATATTGATAATGACTTTTCTTCAACAGTTCTTCTCTTGAGGAACTAATAGGTCAGCGTAGTTACTGAGTTCCTTATAGACTTAGCACTAATTCCTCCCTGCTGAATGAGGTATGAGGGTCATTTTATTTTGCACGATACTTTCTAATCTTTTCTCAGACTTGCCGAATGATACAGCGAAAAAAATTAGATAGAGCAAAATTTCACGTTGCGTGACCAGAGGTTTTCCCTGCACATCTCACTATTACACTCTAAAACCAGCTTGTCACTGTATCAAAACCATGTAAATCCTCTGCTATATAAACTGTTATGTTCCATAACGATTCAAACCCTCAACACTCTTTTCAGCGTTGGCTTTGAAGTAAAGCTGTTCATCCTTCTGAAGAGCTCCAGCGCCTACCACAGGATCAACCAGTGTGTGGTCAAACCTCAGCTCCTCTAGTGGCAGAGTCTCTCCTCTGTCCAGGCTTCGCACCATCATCCTGAAGGGGCAGCTCCCTAAGAAAATGAGGAAGAAATCTAAGGGGGACGGAAAAATCAAAACGTGCAACCTATCATCCTCTAGTCATCAGTGTATAGAGGAAATTACAACAGGATAAGAACAAGTGAGATAAATTGAGGAACTCCTTTGTATATGACATGAATGGAACTAAAAGTAATGTGAGAAGACGGGGAAACTAAAATTTCTTGCAGGATATGGTAGTCAAGTAAGTGTGTAGCTACTAATCAGACATCATAACATAACCAGAGACTGAATAAAGAGGTGATAACTTCCATTTACGAATATAATTTCCATATTTTCAGCTGAACAAAGAATCAGCTTATGGGTGGATTTCTCTGAGTAACACAAAGGCTATTTAACAAAGGTGCTTTTTCTCTTTGTATTCATTCTACTATTGATGTCATGTTGGCTGTAAGCCTTCGGCGAAGTCAAATTAAAAACCAGATCATTAGTTAGAAAGTCTTTTTAGGTTTGAAGTCCTGGTTCTGTTTGGACTGTTTATACTCTTCAGTGAGCCTCTGTTCCTTCACGTGTGCCTTTGATCATCGCTCAGAATACAGAAAACCCCGTCACCCTCGATGGTGCTGTGACCACACACCAGCAAACCGCCCTTCACAGGTGGATGGTACTTCTGATGGTGTAAATACAAAAAAAAATAATAATTACAGTTTATACAGCAACACAACCATCCGAAAACTAGACAGAGACTAGACAGGGTTTAGAGATGGTACCTGAACGCCGAATCCTGGCCCTGGGATGAAACTCTTGACCTCAAGTCTGACAAAGAGATTGCGAGGATCGCTCCAGGTCACGCCATCACCCAGACTCCCCACCAACATGGTGCTAGAAGGGCTGCATTGGTAGCACAAAGAACAAAGATCCTGATCCACAAGTTCAAGCCATCTGTATGAATACCGTCATCCAGTATGAAGGTAGTGGGAGACCACGTAGCTCCTAGAGCAGAAGATATCCACTGAGTATGTGTAACAGAAGTTACTGAGTAAATCTAACACACCTTTGTCTCTTGAGATCCACATGGCTATAAATCTGGCCTCTGCAAAAGCCACCAAATGTCCACAAGGGGTGAAGCTCAGCAGGGGAATTCAGTATATGTGCATCTTCCCAGCCCTGTCGCCTATCCACAGTACCTGCTCTTCAGGTTTGATCTGATGGAGATGACAGAGCAAGGTAAAAAATAAATAATAAATAAAAGAACAGGTTGCTCTTCTTTAATGTGATACTTTCATTATGAAATAAAGTCTGGCTTTATCCTTCTTGTTCCTGCTGTCTGTAAAAACATTATTTGGCAATTATACCGTAGAGCTGATATTTATTTGAGTGATTAATTCATATAAAAGACACTCTGGCAGCTCTAAGGGCAAATAAAGAGGCTCTATATAATCAAATGCTAATAAAAAACAGATAAAAAATGGGGTCGTTCACCAAGATAAACATATGCTGATATAAATGATGATTAAGTTTTCCGTGAATAGTTTTCTAGGTTTTCCACCATGGAAAAGTAAGTCTTCAGAAAGAGAGAGAGAGAGAGAGAGAGAGAGAGAGAGAGAGAAAGGGGGGGATTTGGATGTTGAGGAAGAGTGAGAGAGATAGACAGAGAAAGAGGGAGGAAAGAAAGAGAGAGAGAGAGAGAGAGAGAGAGAATGATGTACATTAAATGAAGTTTGTCAAGAAATGTTTACACACACACACACACACACACACACAGATAGCTTCATATCTGAAAACACATGACTGAAAAGTCGAGCAAAGTGACTTCATTTATTTATAACACCTTGAAACAAAACCCCCTCAGGATCGCAGATACACACCGAGTCTGAAAATCAGAGGAGATCCGGTTTCACATTCAGTACACACCTGAGGTGCAGTGACAGCTCAGTGCCGCTGGGGGCGCTGTAACACAACCCACACCGACAAGCTGTTTCCCTCCTTTTATTATTAGCATTAAAATGCAATAAAAGTCTACTTTGAAACACATGAAATGAGTCCATACTGAAATATTTGTGATATACTTAGTACTGTTATAAATTCAGTATTTTTTTTTACCGTCTGTGTGTTGTGCTAATGTCGCACGTGGACATTGTTATTACTGGTACTAGCTAGTTAGCTCCTAAAAAACAAAAAGAGCAAGCGCTTCTTTAGTTGCTCATTACTTTTCTGCAACATTTAACATCACATTAAACAGAAACCCAACCAGAAATGACAAAAGAAGTGCTTCCGCTTTTGTATTTAGGAGCTAGCTATGAAACCTCACCGTGTTTCTTCTCTTAAACTTAACTGTAACTGCAGCAGTGATAACAATGTCTACCTGCAACGTCTGCATGACACACGTGGTATCTGAAGTAGTAGAGACTTTCTACAATCCAACTAGGCATCTGGGAGATGATGAGTGTGATAGTTCAGCATGAAAGATGAAGCTTTGGTAATTAACGTTTCAGGGAAGTGTAGAGATGAGAAGGTGAAAGAGTCGGACAGATTAAAAGTACTAAAGCGCCGCTGCATCTCTCTCTCGTTATGTGGAGATGAAGCAAGAGCTTATAAAACTTTCACCACTATTACACAACCGTGTCGGAAATTAAAAAATTAAGCGAAAACAAACTGTCAGACCAACCCAAACCTGACTTTTATTATCAAAACAAATCTTGGACGCAATTAAAGATCACATGTTAAGAATTTTTCTCTTTATTTTCATGTTACCACAGATTATAGATTGAAAGTAAGCTATTCATTCAAAACACATTTTAAGTAACATGTTAGCAAGTCCTTAATGATGTCTCCTAAACCTTGTGGAAAGCCTTCCAAGAAGAGTTAAAGCTGCAAAGGGCGGGCCAACTACATATCACATTCATGTGCATGTAAAGGCAGACGTCCCAAAACTTTTGGCCATATAGTGTACATCTATCTATTCTGATTTTCATTATGTTTGTACAACTGAACTCCTTACAGTTTTGAAACACACAGATGACATGTCTGCATGGTATTGGGTTGTTTACACCATGCAAACATAATTAAAATAATAAAATGTATGCTAATTTAAATGGAAAAAATTGGGCACTGTTGCCTGCACACATACACTCCTTTATATATGCTTGTCAAAGCCAAATATGTTTTGTATAAATGCTTGTAC
This sequence comes from Hemibagrus wyckioides, assembly GCF_019097595.1. Classification (NCBI taxonomy): domain Eukaryota; kingdom Metazoa; phylum Chordata; class Actinopteri; order Siluriformes; family Bagridae; genus Hemibagrus; species Hemibagrus wyckioides. The sequence goes on along the minus strand of NC_080721.1, from coordinate 9,871,290 downwards.
ATTTATTCCAACTACTAAGTATGTTTTTCATTCACATTCTGTTATAATAACTCCAAATCCAAAGTCTTTACCACATTAACACAAACTATAAGGTTTAAGAGAAAAAAGCCAGAGGACAAAAAGACACCTGAGTTGATCACACCTTCAGAGTTAAGGTAAACATTTCAACAAGCACATGTGACCCAATACACCAGCTTTATGAGTTTAGATGCTAATGACCGTCATGTGATAGTGCAGTTTGGATGTTTTTTTTAATCACCGGGTGGCTCATGTATTGGTGTAATAAAAATAAACAGGTTATTATGTGCAGGGATTTGTTTGTGGTAGACTGGAATAAGAAGAAGACCATTAAAGGCTTAAAAAGTAATCATTTGGTTCATGATTTTAAATCCATTCCAAATCTTCTCTTCAGACTTCAGGTGTTTGTAGTTTTGGAAGACAGTCGACGAAGTGGTTTCCAGGACCGTTTCCTGTACCGTGTATAATCTTGCACTGGATTATCTGTCGTATTTAAAAGGTGACATTATTCCAAATCACCCATCACCCTCAATCCCAGGTCATGTGTGGCAAACAGCGTGATGTTTAATAAATGTGGTCACTTCTGTTCCCCCCCCCACCCCGCTCTCGCTCTACCTGCCACCGTACAGGTGGATTTTGGCAAAAGAGATGGTCTCAGTGCAATCTTTGTGGCCCTTCTCATAGATGATGTAGATGTACTTCTTATCTTCGACATGCTCGCCGACTAGAGACGTCATGGAGGAGTAGCAGCTCGGCCCCGCCCAGATCTGCATGGCCTCGTTTTCCCACGTCGTCCCGTTAGTAAAAGACCAGCGGAGAGTCATGTTCACCCCTGAAAGAGGTACATTAGAAAACAGTGATCCCTCCATTGACATTAATATAGGGTGTAATAAACTATATAAAACCATGGCCTTGTTGAATTCTCGATTCTGATTGGTCAGGAGGTGTTAACTGTGTCACATGATCTGAATCTATTCAAACAAAAATGTCACCTTATTTAAAAAAATATAGTGAAAATAACATGAATATAGTGAAGTTTTCTGTAACTTGATATTTATTGATGTTATGAGGGAAGTGCTGGCTCACTCAGTTAAGGCTCTCCGTATCATGACCCTGCGCTCTGACCCCAACTCCCAAGGATGGGATATGCGAAGAAAGAATTTCACTGTCCAGTAAAATATATGTGACAGATAAAGGCTACTTATTTAAAATCATCAGAAGGAGTCTCCAGTGTCAGAGAAAATAAGGGGAAATTATTTAAAGCTGCTATAACATAAGTAATAACGGGAAATTGTCTATAAACTATCTTTCAGAAAAATAGCTATATCTTTTAAACATATAGCTATATACGTATAAAAAAATAAGAGAAACCATGGGCAAACTGTGCTGTAGGTCAATAAGAGGAAAGAAAATTCAGGATGTGAGGTAATAGTTAATATAATTCACTTCTGCTTTGCATCAGGCTGCTACAACAGCATGTTTTATTCCTTACATTATAACAGTATCCCTGAGCATGTAACTGCAAATCCTTTGAAATGATCTACAGCGAATAAAATATTGTGTAATATGTATGTAATGATTAACCTCATTAGCCTGATTAAAAACATCATGCCTGTGAATATGCAAATTGAAACATCCCTAATGTAAAATGTCACACCCGTACCCTGTTGCCTTGGTTACGTAGTAGAGTTTTTATCTCTGACCTAAGAGAGTAGATATTAAGAATAGCATATTTTACAGCACTTTGACCCCAGGTTCTCCCTCTTCACTCACTCTTCTGGGTGTTGGCCGGGTTGCTGAAGTAGAGCACATCCTCCTTTTGCAGAGCTCCAGCCGCTACCACGGGATCCACCAGCGTGTGGTCAAACCTCAGCTCCTCCACGGGCAGCGTCTCTCCTCCGTCCAGGCTCCGCACCACCATCCTGCAGTGGCAGTGGTAGTTGTTCTGGTTCCTCACGTTGATCATGATGCTGCCGTCCTGCAGCTCCACCGGCTGACGGTAAGATCAATATCAGTGATTAATATTCTTGCATTTATAATCAATTCACTTAAGCAGTATAGCACGAGGAAGAGTGCTGGCATGTGCTGATATTTAGTTTAGATTACTAAGTGACTGACAATAATATATTTTTAATATCCTAGATTATTATTAATATTATATTTAACATCCTCAGCTCTCTCCCTTCCAGTTTCATACCTGACACTCATCAGGGTTGAAGTCCTGGCTCTGTTTGGGCTGGTTATAAGGGATGCTCTTCAATGAGGCTCCGTTCCTCCACGTGCACCCGTGATCGTCGCTCAAGATACAGAAAACGCCGTCACCCTCGATGGTGCCGTGACCACACACCACCAAACGGCCTGCTGCTGGATTCAAACGTTTCTACAGAAACACATTGTAAACATGATCACGTGACGTATGCAAGGCTTCTGTGCCTGTCAGTTAAAGTGAAGGAAGTATAGCTTCTGTGCCATCCATCCATTTTCTATACCTACTTTATTCCTAATCAGGGTCACGGGGATCTGCTGGAGTCTATCCCAGCACACATTGCGTGAAAGGAAGGGGTACACCCTGGACAGGTCACCAGTCCATCACAGGGCCATCACAAGACACACACACAAACACACACACACTCCTATGGCCAATTTAGAATTACCAATCAACCTAATGTACATGTTTTTGAACCGTGGGAGGAGTACACCAATGCAGACACGGGGTCAACAAGCAAACTCCACACAGACAGGCCCCCGCCTGTTCAAACCCGTGTCCTTCCTGCGGTGAGGCAAGAGTGCTAACCACTAAGCCACCATGCTGCCTGCTTCTGTGCCAATCAGTCAAAATGAAGGGGGTGTGACTTTCGTGCCTGTCAATCAAAGTGTAGGACGCGTGGCTTCTGTGCCAGTCAGACAAATGGAAGAGGGTGTGGCTTTTATGCAAGTAACTCTCAGCAAGACCAGTATAGCAAGGGTTGTTTTACAGGTGTGGCATCTTTGTTTTACATCATATTGTTCATCATGTGTCGAGATGTGCAGTGTATTTTTTAGGAAAAGGAAACACCATTTTTTCGGTGATTGGACATGTATGATGCTTTGTTTTCAGATTAATGCTTCACCTTAGGAAATGACAGCTAGAACAGCATGAGGAGCAGAAGTCCCACCTGAATGCCAAATCCCGGCCCAGGGGCGAAGCTCTTCACCCCGAGCTGGACTGAGAGATTGCGAGGAGTGCTCCAGCTCAGACCATCATCCAGACTCTCCACTAACATGATGCTGGAAGTGCTGCACTGGTATTGGTGGAAGCACAGAGAGTAGATCAGCATCACTGAGCCTGTTTCCTCATCCACTACAACTGAACCAAGGTTCAAGCCATCGACCAGAATGCCATCGTTCACTATGAACGATGTAGGAGACCAGGTAGCTCCTTGGGGTTGAAAAAAAAATGAAGAAATGATTTACTTAAAAACATGTAAAGGAACATATTATGAATTTTTATGACAATTTAATAGCAATTTCAATTCGTCTGTGCAAATGAGCATCCTTGTTTAAACACCTCGGTCTGTGGAGCGTTTCACTGCGATGAACTTTGCTCCGATGTCACTTGACGAGTTTTTCCTGGCCTCGGCAAAAGCCAGCAGGCTGCCTTGAGAAGTAAACGTCAGCAGAGGGATGCGATACGTGTTCACCTCGCCCGCTCCTTCGCTCACCCACAGCAACTGCTCATCATAAATCAGTGGCTTGATCTGCATCTGTGACAATAAATAATACAATAAAGAGCATCACGTGACTGAAATTCAATAAACGACTCATGACTGTCATTACGCTCTTATTATGCTTATGTAAACAACAATCCTGAAAAATCATTAAACTGATTCATGTCATGAAAGGTGACCAGGTTTCACAAAAACATGCAGTGCAAAAGTCTGTACACTCACTGAAGGGGGAAAATGCCTTTAAAGGAGCATGAATGTGGGAACTTGATTATATACATGGTATAATAAGCCCCATCATCTATGCTCACTGAAATATTTGGATCATTGTCCTGCTAGAAACACAACCCTAGACGCAACTTTTGGCAGATGTGGACAGATTTTCATGCACAATATTCTGGTAGTTTTCGGGGTCCATGATGTCCTAACAAAGTTCCATGATCCTCTGGAGGCAAAACAGCCCCACAGCATCACCGATCCTCTGCCAAAATTACACAGTAGTTGGCTAAGGGTATTTTCTGCAGAACAATCTTTATATTAATGCCTCTCCCACTTGGTGGTGAGGGCATTATGGTTCCAAAGGATCTAGCAGAATAATCAGAATAATAAACCACAACTCAGTAAATAGATACATTATTGAGTCTCCAATCAATCAATGAAGTTTGTATACACTCGGGTATTTCCGGAAAATCCACGAAAAAAGCCGAATTCACCTGTTACCGGTAACGTGACCTATGTGGAACAGTTAATATTAGCGGATACAGAATACAAACTTTATGCAGTACAAAAAATACGTTACATTATCTTCTTTAAGACTTATTTATACTTATTATCTGCCCGTTTAGTGAAACTCACAGCTCACAATGTTTTATTGCTCATTATTTATTTCTGTTTTTGTTACCTGTGAGTGTAGTGCAGAAGCCAGCAGGAACATACAGAATATATTCAGACACCGAAATAAACCCATCCCTCCTGTCTCCTTGACCCCTCGGTACTTCTTCCTGTACTGAAAGATCACAAACACACCCTCGTCTTTCTTTGTGTTTATTTATATTAAAATAGTTTAAGGAAGGAAGACCGTCGTGTGTTCACCTCCTGTCATATGACGTCTCTGACGTGGGCGGCCACGTGACCTGCTCGGCCACGTGACCTGCTCATCCTGCAGCTTTCGTGGAGCGTTGAGTAGTGTCCCGGATGCGCAAACAATGCGCAGAATATTTATTTCCCCCCTCCATTTCCCTTTTTTTTCTGATTCTAATATTATATATTATTTTAAATTAGAAAGTATCATGGACATTCATCTGTAGTGACACAATATACATGCACCATTTAGAGAGTTCCGTTCTCAGATGTACACTATATGTCCAAAGGTTTGTGGACACCTGACCATCACACCCACATGTACACGTTACACATAAAATCATCTGTGTTCATTCAGCTACAAGAATTTTAGTGAGATCAGACTCTGATGTTGGGATGTTGATGAGGCCAGTTCCAGTTCATCCCAGTGGGGATGAGTCAGAGTCAGGGCTCTGTGCAGGACACTCCCGTTCTTCCACCTTCATCAACCTTCACCTCTACACCATGTCTTCATGGAGCTCAGGGGCTTTGTGTACAGGGGAACTGGAACAATGTGGTTCTTAGATAGATAGATAGATAGATAGACACAGACAGACAGACACAGACAGACAGACAGATAGATAGATAGATAGATAGATAGATAGATAGATAGATAGACAGACAGACAGACAGACAGACAGACAGACAGACAGATAGATAGATAGATAGATAGATAGATAGATAGACAGACAGACAGACACAGACAGACAGACAGTTAGAACTTTATTGTCATTGCAAAGTACATTTACATAGCAACCTTTTAGCCTATACCAGAAGTAGTAATTGTAATAGTATAAATTGTGCAAATACACATGTGCAGATAAATATGTAAAAATATGCATCAATAAATAAGGCTATGTCAGTTAGTTTGTGCATAGAGATATTCACAGCACATAATGTGTAAGGAAACATATAATATGTATTCATGCAATATGTGTGCATTATGTACATTTTATATACAACAGTAACAGTGATGGAGATAATATACAATGTATATACACATACACCGATCAGGCATAACATTATGACCACTGAGAGGTGCCGGGAATAAGACTGATGATCTCCTCATCATGGCACCTGTTAGTGGGTGGGATATATTAGAGGCAGCAAGTGAACATTTTGTCCTCAAAGTTGATGTGTTAGAAGCAGGAAAAACGTAAGAAAAAGAAAAGAAAAGCGTAAGGATTTGAGCGAGTTTGACGAAGGTCCAATTTGTGATGGCTAGACGACTGGATCAGAGCATCTCCAAAACTGCAGTTCTTGTGGGGTGTTCCCGGTCTGCAGTGGTCAGTATCTATCGGAAGTATCCTTTAAGTCCTGTACGTATCCTTTAAGTCTACTTAATGGATCTGCTGCTAATATCTTGGTGCCAGATACTACAGCACACCTTCAGGGATCTAGTGGAGTCCATGCCTCAACGGGTCAGGGCTGTTTTGGCAACAAAAGGGGAACCAACACAATATTAGGCAGGTGGTCATAATGTTATGCCTGATCGATGTATACATTTATACATATATAAACTAGGGGTAATCTATGAATAAACATTCACGTTCATTTATAATTCTATACGGAGAAGATGTTGCAGAATGTACAGGGTGGAGCGGAACTGCAAGGTGATCACAGGCAGTGAGACACAAGTGTCCTAGCGGTGTAGTGTAGAGTTCAGTAGATTTATTGGTTGTGGAGAAAAAAATGGCCCTGAACCTGCTGGTTTCTAATGGCGTTCTTAGTTCCAGTGAAGGGAAATTCTATAGAGAAATTCTGTGCATCCAACTTAGTTGCAACAGTTTTGAGAAGACCACAGATTTGACGGTCCATATATAGTGTACATGACAGCTCATCCTATATCGAAATAGATATATTAGGGCAGGAAAAAGACATTCAAATATAAAGGACAGGGCTTACTCTAGGACCACTGCTGAGAACCTGTGTGTTTGTCCGTACTGCTGGACTGCAGACATAAAGGACAATGATGAAGATCAGCAATTCTGTACAACACTTTAAATGTATTTTCCACAGCATGGTAGATCATGTACACCTTTAATCAGTCAAAACATGGTACATGGCGAAGATCCCAATAAAAGAAGCCAAACACAGAGTACATCACAGGTATAAAGTCCACCACAGATATTTGTCTGAGTGTGGGAAAACTTTTCAGTAAGCAGAACAACGAGTGATTACTGTATTTCAGCACTGATATTAAAGTAAACAGAGATAAACGGCGTGAAGAGACGAGGCGAGGACGAGGCTCGTGATTCAATTCTGTGAGTGAACCGATGTGGATTATGCTGCTAATCGAAACTAACATCCCAATGTGAAGCTCTTTAAAATTTAAAGCACAATCGAAATGTACAGAAGTTTGAGTATGTAGAGCAAGGCACTGTGTTAACTTTCAGTTGAATGAGAGTGAAAATGTTTAATACGATTTTCTCCATTTCACATGAAAATGCTGGAACCTTAAACCCTTGATATTTTTAGGCTTCTATATGAGGTGATATTGTGTTTGTTGATTAGCAGGGGATATATTTTCATCAGATATCAGCACACACTTACACAATTTATAAAACGTATACAGAATATTTATGAATGATCTACCTAGAACTTCATTAATCTGCTGGTGTTTAGTGATCTGTACCCCACGATGGCAGCAGAGAGACGTATTCATCATTAAACAGCATGCAAATGTCCACTTCATGTCGTTGTAGCTATACCTATTGGCCATAATGTCTGTTAAAAAAAGGAAGAGTTACTGTAGCTCATTTGCTGCGACAAGGTCCACTATCTATCAGTGCAAATGACCCCCAGGTATTACAAAAGTACTGTGGTGGTCCTATTCCATCGATGACTGGACAGAGGACAACTGATAAACATGTTGATGTACTATATTAGGGGGTCTACCACTATAAAGCGGAAATAGACAAACAACTTCCTTTGGGTTGAATCACACAGCGTTCAGTGGAAATCCCCTCAAAAAGATTTGAATCTTTGCGAATTTTGACAACGACTCGGACACACATGATCATCAGCACCCTAAGGTGATGACGTGTACAGACGATGGACAGAATTTGATTCGAGAACGGCTTGGTACACTGTCACATTTCAACCCGAGACATTCCCAAGACTCGGTGATGCAGCGTTTTTTTATGGATAATGAAGGTTCTCAGTCGTACATCACGCTGAGAGGTGCTCTCACTTCCTCAGGTCATGTGGAGCCGAGTCACATGCTGTGGCGTGAAAGAGAAAGAGGAAAGAAAAACAGATGATATATTGAGAACAGAAAAAAAAAAGGGGGGGAGGGCTGCTGCTGCTACTGCTAAGGTGTCGTAGACAAACAAAGCAGGAAGTGATGCCAAGCCCAGAGAGAAAGAGGGTGGCAGAGAGCAGAATTTATAGAGCACAGAAGGAAGAATGAAGAAAATCAAGATGGCAAGTCGGTGGTGAAGAAGTTAAGAACCTGACAGATGAGTAGGTGGAGCTGGCAAAGATAAAAAAAAAAAAAAAAAAAAAACACAGGAAGTTACAGTAAGGGAATGTGAAGAAGAAGAAGAAGAAGAAAGACAGAAAGCAAAATGCAACAGTGATAGAAAAGATGGACTAGACTACATCACCCAATCATAGTTATAATGTGTGTTTCCTCTCCTGACAGCTAGCAACGGTAAGTGAGTGCGAGGCATAAAGAGAGGGGGAAGGAGAGTGTGTGTGTGTGTGTGAGAGAGAGAAATGGTGCGATGCTGCATTTTATTCAATGATCTTTCTTCTTGTTCTCTTTCTGGTGCTATGTTTCTCATTCACAGATCGGGAGGTGTTAGAGATCAGCGAGCGGTGGGCATATGGTGCTGTGCTGACTGCTTCATCTGCAGTGCAGTAAGTCAGAACCTTATTCAGATCATTGCATGGGGGAACAGAGCTCTATACTTCAGAGCAAGAAGCCTATGCCTCGTCAGTGCTCAATCCCCAGGTAGTATCTGTGCAAGTGAAGATTATTCCAACAATGGTTATGATCCATTCATTCAGGTTAAATCTGAAGGAGGAAGTCCAGAAAATAGACTGAGGAATCTTTCTTTGTGATGAGAAACCTTTCACGAAACTGTAAAAGAAGAAGTGTTCCAGGCTAATATTTCCTGTTCTGTTTTGCTTAGCTCTGAACACGTTACCTTTAGCAAATCTGCAGCAAAAATAAAAGCCCTTAGGAAACCATGATGTCTGGAAATCTGGGTTCCTGGATGCAGAATAAAAGAGCTTGGACCTTTAAACGATTCAGGCTGTCACTGGGGCTCAGAGTTCATTATAGAGCTGTTGTGGAATCTCCAGCTAAAGTGTGAAAGATGTGTACAAGATGAAGAAGGGAGATCTTTGTCTGGCTGGAAGGAGTAAATATCAGCTGAACAGTTGCTGATGTTCATATGATGCATGTGTGATTCAGCTGGATTGTGATGAAAGAAAGTGACTCATGATCATGTTTCTTTTCCCCATTTGATTTGATTCGGTTTTGTACAATCAAACTCTAGAAATATTTTGGAATATATATCTGATTTCTATTAAATCAGACAGGTTATTTATGTATTTTTCTCAGCATGGCGGACACGGACGGCCAGCGGAACAGAGACCGGTGTGATCCTGAATCGGGGATCTTAACGGAAAACACCCGAGTGCACAGAAGGTCCACATGGACTAATGGTATGTTGCACTGACATGACACGTCCTGCGCTGGGAGTTTCCAGCTCTGGGATGCAACGGCTGTAGAAACTAGTGTTTAACTTCATGATTTTCAACAGCTTCACTCACATTCACTTTATACTTATGGAACAAAATGATTTAGAGATTTAAAAGTCTTCTCATGTCCAGGTAAGACATGGTCTTTGAGAGCTCAATGCTATGAGGTACAAACACAAGGGCAAGGATAAATAATATTGTAGAAAACATATCCTGTTAAAGAAAATAATGGTATAATGTAGCGAAAATCACGTGGTGACCCTAGTAGTGGCTATTTTAAATGTTTTAAATGGTCATGGCCTTTGTGAATAATTTTATAACACCCAGCTGTTTCTTAACTGAATGGAAAAATATTATGAATTAAGTTGTTTACAAAGAAAAGAGTGGACTGATAAAAGCACAATGTTTCATAGACCTGTACTTTCCAGAAATATAATATCCACTTATGTTCTCAAAATCATTTCCTGGTTATTTGCAGACTCATAGTTTTGTTAAAGAAAACACAGAGTTAGTTGACTGGGATAAAGTACACATTGAGGGTTTCACATTCAGCTAAACAATGGAGTGAAGTATTAATTAAAAACAATTAACATCAACTTTAAAGTGTTTTGCAATTCCAGCAATACAACATAATGTACATTCCTCCCAGATAATAAAACAGCCCCGAAAAAATCAGTTTAAAACAACAATGAACTTGAAACTGAAACTATAATAACACTGATTGTGAAGAGAAGCATAGTGTTATGTTATTGAGTTATGTTTCTATTTATAAAGCTGTGGTTTTGTTTAGAAAGCACCACAATGCTAGCTGTTCACACAATCATGCACGCAGAATACTTTAACCGTTATACTGGTATTATCTATTGTTGCGTATAATTTTTTTTATGTACCATGTAACTGTTGAAGCTGGAATCCCATCAGTCAGAAGGTTGATTTATTTTCTATAGAGTACTCTATGTATTAGTGTGCTCGCTCTAATACAACATCGTTACTATAGTAACAACACATTCACAAGGACTTGTAAGGTGGAGCATGGACATGACAAAAGAAGCCTCATAAGTGCTGATATGGTGAAGTGTTCTGTGCTGATATGATTACTGACATTTACACGGTTCAGGCATAAAATTATGACCACTTGCCTAATATCGAGTTGGCCACCCATGCTTCTGTCTCCGGTTCATCACTGTTCCTTCCTTGGACCACTTTTGATAGATACTGACTACTGCAGACTGGGAACACCCCACAAGAGCTGCAGTTTTGGAGATGCTCTGATCCAGTCATCTAGCCATCACAAGTTGGTCCTTCGTCAAACTCGCTCAAATCCTTACACTTGACCATTTTTCCTGCTTCTAACACATCAACTTTGAGGACAAAATGTTCACTTGCTGCCTTATATATATATTTACATTTTATACTTTACACATATAGTGGAGTTTTATATGACACTTAAAGCTTAAAAGGATTTTGGTCAAAGTTGAAATGAATTTTCTGCTTAAACTGAATGTCCATTTCAGTGTGACTATGTGTGTGTGTGTGTTTATCAGGTCAGTGTGTAGTGGCCGTACCCACACCCTCTATATTAACACCAAGCTTCGACCTGGAGCTCTGCAGGACACAGCTGGAGGAAGAAGGCTTCCATGTTAGTACTTTCTAACCCTCTATTCTTTATGTTCTTAAGCTAACAACCTCAATCCGGAACAGAGTTTAGTTTAACCTAAGTCTGGTCACAGGCCCAAATGTTGCTTGTGGTTTTTAGATTAAAAAGTCTGATTGGTGGCTACCACGTGGCAATTTTTCTTTTTTTTCTTTTTCCAGATTCAGACTGTGTTACCACAGTTTACTCTGTTAACCCATTTCTTTTAAGCTACAGCTACAAATGAATCAGGCAGAAGGGGAGATTTTCAAATAGCTGGAAACCACTAAAGCATGGCAATCCGTTCGGTCAGGAATTCTTAGGATTATTATATAACTTCCAAATATATAGGCCACTCCAGTTCTAGGACTTCTGGGAAAGAATTTTTTCTCATATGCAATACTACACTGTAAATTACACTGTGTATTACAGTGACACTATTTTGTCTGATCTAACACAGATCCCTGTGGAGGACTTTGAGACTCCTTTAAGGACAGCACTGGAGTCATCTTCCATCAAGAGATACTTGTTCTTCAACTCGTCTCTGTTTCATTTCATCATGGCCCCAGTAAGAACAAATGTGCAACTCACTGAAACCATTTACCAAAAAATAAATAAATAAAAATAAATAAATATACTACTACTACTAATAATAATAATAATTAAATAAATAAATAAAATAATAATAATAATCATAATAAATAAATAAATAAATAAATAAATAAATAAATAAATAAATAAATAAATAAATAAATTAATCAAATGTAGTTAAGACATGATTAATGATGTCTTAAGTTTGTTTCTTTTCTTTTTTTTTTTACACTGGTAAATTTTCTATACTTATCCATAGATAAAGGCACAAATCTTCATATAACCATTTTTATAATATATTTTGTTAAATATTTTACTGTATTTACAAATGTAAGGAAAAAAACAAGAAAGACAAAGTCATTCTGCTTATCCAAGATGGCTGCCTTTGAAACATGGCAGTGTTCAGCTACACTGAGTTTTTGTTCTTTTTATAGATTCCTGAAATTCACACTGTGTTTCAAAAAACCCATCGGGGAGTCTGTGCAACATTACTGAAGAACTCTGCGTGTGTGTGTGTGTGTTTGGAGAGAGCTACTTGTGGGAAATCGTTTCAGATTTGCATCACATTAGCCTCGAATCTCCAGAGCAAAATTTATCGTACACTGAACATGTCTTGAGGTGAATTTGATTTTTAGATTAGATTATTTTACCTTTAACAATGAGACTAAAAGATGTCTAGGCTTGTTCTCAGCAGACTGAGTTAAAGAACTGGATAATATCCATGGTTACGCAACCGGCTGCACTGCTATGACATGATTCAATAGTGATTTATTTAAATGAGTTACGGTTCATTCATATGACTCATAATTCATTCATGTCTGCTCTGGAGCTTGTTGCAGTTTAGTGGAATTTGCCGAAGCCGGAGACGTTCGTCTTCCGGGAAGGTCACGTTTGCGTGACGTGAATGCTTTCTCTTGGCAGATCGTCTACCTGGTGCTGTGGTGTGCCATGTACTCCAGCCTGCACCGTTACCTCAATGAGAGCGTCATGACTCTCTGGCTTCTGTGTCTGTGTGTGAGCGTCGTCGTCGTCGTCGTCACGTTCGCCATCGTCCTCGTCTTCCACTACAACAACAAAGAGGCATGAACAATCAAATTCCTGTTCCTAGAAAGAATGCTCACTCCTAACTAATTGAGCTAAATTACTTGCTTTCATTTTTACACATGCTGAATAATTATATGAATCAACCAATGAATCAGGTTTACCATTCCAGTCATGAGCATTGTGTAGTCCTGCATACAAAATTCACCTTATAACTGCACCAAACACTAGAATTTAGGTTAAATACAAAAAGCAATATCGATTGAATATCAATTTTTCTGACTAAAAATTTACTCTTTTTTGGTTACAAAGCCATAATTTTGGGACAGTACAAACCTAGTAACAATTATATATGATTTTATAATGTTTAAGAGTGCCTCTCTTCCTATATTGCAACACTCCTTTGCTTACAGATCACCTGATTGAATAGATAAAGTCAGGTGCATCTTGTATAACTTGCATAACTGATTTAAGACCGCTGTTGTGTTTCTTGGCACAGATCAATGTGAATACCGATCTGCGTCTGGTGCGAGTGAACGAGCGGCTCATTGGACACGGTCTGCTCCTGGGGGTAGCGGACTGGATTGAAAAGTGCACTGGGAAAATGCAGGTAACGGTCATCCACAAGAGGAGACCGTGTTTCATCTATGTGCTTGATGGGATGGGTTTTGTTTCAGAAATTGCAGATATGGCAATCTCTCATGCCCTGTAGCTCATCTCTGAACTCCGGACAGTTCTGTTATAGCAGTTTTTCGAGAATTCGGTTGAGTCTGCTGAAATTGTTTGTTAGGTTTCTGGTCTAAACATCTGTATTTATATACATAATTGGGTTAATTTCCTGTTCTAACTGATAACAATATGTTTCCACCACAGCATGAGAGTATTGCTCAACAGTCTCTCTCTCTCTCTCTCTCTCAGCTTTGTTGTGTGTTCTGGGATTTGGGTCCCTGTCTGCAATCCTTGACTGAAACTTTACAGGAACTGGACAGGAGCAATGATGAGATAAAGGTTTGTACCTTTAATCCCAACATGTCCTGTTCTAAGTTTAGCGTCGGACACCGTCAGAATTAAATCCCAATATTGAATATAAACATCTGAATATGAACCCGTTTTACTCTCTAGAACAAACTGAAGAAGAGAATGTCCCACCTCACTGTCGTGGCTGAGATCCCGCCTCCTGAGCCGGATGCTTCAGAGATTGACGAGGAGCCTGGTGAAGAACAGCTCTTGCTGGGAGGGGGCAGCAAGAATCGTACTCGACCCAAGAAAAGTGAAGAAATTATACTGACCCAAACATTTAGTCTGTTACCAGACTTCACCCTGTCATATCAGGTACAGAGACACAGAGAGTAATTCAGCTTTTCTTTTTGCTTCAATCTCGATTATAAATAACACCGTTGTCATAGCAAGCAGAAATCGCTGAATTGAACCAGTGTGTAGGTGAATGTGAGACAGTACCCAGCTGCTGCTAAGCTGTACTTAGCTATTCTATAAATAAGAATGACTTCTATATTGATGTGAATAAGAAAGAAGCAAATTATACCGCATAATAGCACCGTTGTCTCAATAGGTAACGTTGCTGCCTCACAGCTCGAGGGTCCCTGGTTTGAGCTTGGGTTACGGTGTTTCACATGTTCTCTCAGTATCACCCTGAGTTTCCTCTGGGTTCTACAGTTTTCTTCTCACCTCCTCAAATAAATGGTCCAAATTGCCCCTAGGTGTGAAAAACTGGGCCAATGTGTATAATGGCTTTGGATCCACAGCCCAGTGTTTACTCAATATGAATGAATAATACATGACTTGTACACATTGTTGAGTTATTTGTTTGTGTGTGTGTGTGTGTGTGTGCTCCCAGGACATTGCAAACCACCTTTTGATGATCTACAGTGCTGTCTATGTGAAGCTGCTGGTGTCAGAGAGGCTTCCAAGCTCCTCATTTCATTCTCTAGATTCAGAGAGGAATCACTGCACTATTGCGTCACTGTGTCTTTGTCAGTATGTACATTACAAACTTCTGCAGTAGAGAGACTCAAGCTGCGAAAGACTGCCCACAATGCATTTCTGTAGAAATGCTCAACGTGCACAAACCTGAGCCTTGCTGTTCTATAAATGTTCTTTAAATTATTTTTTATTTTTGTGCTGCTTTGTAAAATACAGATATATTTCCTCATTTTAAGTGGCGAGTTTTGATGTTATAGTCTGGTTATTACATAAAGGTTGTGTAAGAGGAGAGCATGAGAGAGAGAGAGAGAGAGAGAGAGAGAGAGAGAGAGAGCGAGAGAAACAGAGAGAGAGAGAGAGAGAGAGAAACAGAGAGAGAGAGAAACAGAGAGAGAAACAAAGAGAGAGAAACAGAAAGAGGGAGAAACAGAAAGAGGGAGCGAGAGAGAGAGAGAGTCAGTGATGCATTTCAGAGATTATGCTCAGGCTGTCAGTAGGAATCAGAAAACGAGTCATTAAATCTGTACAGAACTGCATGTGGTGGAAAAAGCTCATTCTAATTCAGCAGAGCATATGACAACACAGCTTAATAGAGAACAAGGGGGTGTAAGAGGGCAAAAAGGAAACCAGCATAGTGAAATGTTACATAATGCAGGGAAAAAGATACCAGTAATGTAATGTAACAGTACATGGACACAAGGATTGCAATGTGCAATGTGTTTCAGTGAATAATGCAATAAAATGTGAAAGCACAGAAAGGATGAAAGCACAGTACAGTGTGAAAACAGGACAGGGAGGAAGACACTACAGTGAAAGGTAATACAGGAAGACACTACAGTGAAAGGTAGTATAGGACAGGGAGGAAGACACTAGAGTTAAAGATAATACAGGACACACAGGGTAATGCAATCGAATAGGGAGAAAGGCAGTATAGTGAACGGTATTGCAGCACATGGAGGAAAACCGCACAGTGAAGCACAAGGAAGAAGGCAGAACAGTGTAATGGAACACAGCATAGTGTAATGGAAAACAGCACAGTGTAATGGAACACAGCACAGTGTAATGGAACACAGCACAGGGAAGAAGGCAGAACAGTGTAATGGAACACAGCATAGTGTAATGGAAAACAGCACAGTGTAATGGAAAACAGCACAGTGTAATGGAACACAGCACAGTGTAATGGAACACAGCACAGGGAAGAAGGCAGAACAGTGTAATGGAACACAGCACAGGGAAGAAGGCAGAACAGTGTAATGGAACACAGCATAGTGTAATGGAAAACAGCACAGTGTAATGGAAAACAGCACAGTGTAATGGAACACAGCACAGGGAAGAAGGCAGAACAGTGTAATGGAACACAGCATAGTGTAATGGAAAACAGCACAGTGTAATGGAAAACAGCACAGTGTAATGGAAAACAGCACAGTGTAATGGAACACAGCACAGGGAAGAAGGCAGGACAGTGTAATGGAAAACAGCACAGTGTAATGGAACACAGCACAGTGTAATGGAACACAGCACAGGGAAGAAGGCAGGACAGTGTAATGGAAAACAGCACAGTGTAATGGAACACAGCACAGGGAAGAAGGCAGGACAGTGTAATGGAATACAGCATAGTGTAATGGAAAACAGCACAGTGTAATGGAATACAGCATAGTGTAATGGAAAACAGCACAGTGTAATGGAACACAGCACAGTGTAATGGAACACAGCACAGGGAAGAAGGCAGGACAGTGTAATGGAAAACAGCACAGTGTAATGGAAAACAGCACAGTGTAATGGAACACAGCACAGGGAAGAAGGCAGAACAGTGTAATGGAACACAGCATAGTGTAATGGAAAACAGCACAGTGTAATGGAAAACAGCACAGTGTAATGGAACACAGCACAGGGAAGAAGGCAGGACAGTGTAATGGAAAACAGCACAGTGTAATGGAACACAGCACAGTGTAATGGAACACAGCACAGGGAAGAAGGCAGGACAGTGTAATGGAAAACAGCACAGTGTAATGGAACACAGCACAGGGAAGAAGGCAGGACAGTGTAATGGAATACAGCATAGTGTAATGGAAAACAGCACAGTGTAATGGAATACAGCACAGTGTAATGGAACACAGCACAGGGAAGAAGGCAGGACAGTGTAATGTAATACAGCACAGTGTAATGTGAATTCAGAGATTACAGTGATGCATTCCAGAGATTATGGTCAGGCTATCAGTATGAATCAGAAAATGAGTCATTAAATCTGTACAGAACTGCATGTGGTGGAAAAAGCTCATTCTAATTCAGCAGAGCATATGACAACACAGCTTAATAGAGAACAAGGGGGTGTAAGAGGACAGCACAGTGTAATGTAACACAGCACAGTGTAATGTAACACAGCACAGTGTAATGTAACACACAACAGTGTAATGTAACACAGCACAGGGAAGAAGGCAGCACAGTGTAATGTAACACAACACAGTGTACTGTAATACAACACAGAGGAAGGTAGGAAGGTAACTCTGTATAATGTGCAGCAGAACGCAGTGAAACAGAGCACAAGAATAAAAACAGCCAAAGCTTCAGGCATTAATTCACATTGATGAAGTTCGGGGAGTGACTGCTCAGTGAGAAAACGGTCATGGTGAAAGAAGTGGCAAAAATGTGAGCTGGAAAGACAGAAGCATGTGATGGAGGAGGCAGCGTGAGGCCTGCTTAAACGATCACAAAGATGCTGCGTCTCATTGGGGGGCTAAACGACCATCTGTGATCTGGCAGACAGTCTGGCCAGCCTAGATTGTCCGATATAAGTATAATTCCAGTTTGGTGGCTCTCCCAGTGCTCTCTGACTCTTCTTCTCAGCTCTGAATACTCATCTGGTATCAAAAATCGTATGAGTGAAGTGATATGTCCCTGACGATTAAGCGGGAATATGTAGCCCTTACTACACAGTAGAATACATAAGAATAGCTCGAAAGCATATAGTATTGAACATGGTGACGAAGAAGTGAGACAAACTCTTAAAAAAAAAAAAAAAAGACTGAAGGAAAAAAACAGGTCATCTATAAATAGCAAGCACATGTGAGACGACAGAGAGAAATGCCACAAGGAGAAAGAGAAAGAGAGAGAGAGGAGGCGAGACAGAGACCTGAACCACAATCCATTCCTGCAGTGGCTTTTTTTAATTTAAACAGGATTCATACACAATAAAGGCATGTAAAGCATCATTCAACAGAATAAACCTTAAAAGCACAGGTACACAAGTCATCGGGCAGGCTCTTTCAACAAGCCACCTGCCACATTTACAAGCTCAGAGAAAACCGGCATCTTAAGAGTGCAGTAACTATGGGGAACCATACTTTTTTTTTCTTTCTTTCTCTTTTTCTTTTCTTAAAGCAATGTTATCTGTAACAATACAGGACCAGATTTCTATTAGATTAATGCAGTAAAAGCTTTTTTTTTTTGCTGGAGTTCTATCTAGGTACTGAGAACCCACAACACCAATACGGCAGCAGATACTTAAATAATTATAATACAAACAGATCTTCTCTTTAATGCATTTAGAATCAGAGAATCACTAGTGGGTGATCTTATACACACCCAAAAAATATTAGGATTGTTCCCACAGATTTTCTTTCTTCTTTTTTTTTTCATAGTAGAATAAAATAGTTACAGCGATACATCTGTGGTCACTGTGCATTTACATTAAAGCTCTTTATCTAAAAATGGACATATTTAAGAAAACGAGAGCAGAAAAGATCACGTGATATACAGTTGGCCAAAAATAATCGAAATACTTAAGAGAAACATGAGTGTCATTAAAATAGTGGACCAAAGTGTCACAGGCTCAAGATTTCTACCAATTTTCAGATTAATAACTACAATCCCATGAACCAGCCTGTCAGCTCATATCAACACACCTGCTCATAGAAAAATGAAAGGAAACTCCACCCTGAAGCCCATTATATTTGTTTATACTGGAATATTTATAAGTAGAGGGTACAGGGGTTTGCCTCAAACCTCTGTGGCTGGGGGTTCAGCTCCCACCTCTGCCCTGTATGTGTGGAGTTCTCCTTTGGGGGTTTCCTCCCCAGGCCAAAAACATGCATTGTAGGCTAACTGGTATCAATTATCTATAGTGTGTGAATGGGCGTGAGTGTGATAGTGCTAGTAGAGTTGGCTAGCACTGATAAGCATGATAGTTTTGACAGAAGGTTAGTGTGAAAGCTGAAGCTTTAGAAGCTAATCTGAGAGAGCTGGACAGACTAAAGACTCCTAAAGCTCTGGTCTCTTTAAACAGAGAGGAAACAAGGACTAAATCCCACTGTGCATTGTGGGTAATGTAGAAAACCATTAACCCATTC
Organism: Hemibagrus wyckioides; assembly: GCF_019097595.1. Lineage (NCBI taxonomy): Eukaryota > Metazoa > Chordata > Actinopteri > Siluriformes > Bagridae > Hemibagrus > Hemibagrus wyckioides. The sequence goes on along the minus strand of NC_080721.1, from coordinate 9,852,184 downwards.
AGTCCATTTAGAATTTCATTACTATTGGGTAACTAATACCACTGTAGATCACTTGTTACTTATAGACATTAATTAGCAAGTTGTTCAGGGTGGATTTTTCCTTTAATGAGACTAAATCTCCTTTCCCCCAAAAATCTAAGAGGTTCTTGTTCAGTGTGTGTTCAGCCAGAGTGGCTGATGGGATGTGCATTTGTGGAGTCTAACAAACCAGGATCATAGAACACAATCACCTCACACAGGTGTAAATTTACACCAATAAGTGCTGATTCACATCAATGAAATATATCCTCATCAGCCTGTACGGCTTTCCGTAGCAGCACCAAAATTCCTCAGAAACAGAATGTACTGTTGCTGACAATTATCTGGATTGCCAACAACCCCGGACCAACCACCCTCCCGCCCTAGAGCGCCATCTTATCGCTACAAGTCCGTCACTTCTGATTGTTAGGCAGAAGCGGTTGAGTAATGCGGTTCACCGAGCCTGTGTGGACTTGACATTTTCATGCATTTCTGAAATTATCTGTGACAAATCTCTTGTGGCTGTGAGTGTAGGAGAGGAAGCTTTCAGGGGATGAGCCTGAGACAAAACAGAACAACGATCCTGATGAAAGCCCCTCTCTGCATTCTGCTCAGACGCGGGCTGACAGAGCTGTAGAAAACATGGATGCAATTTATTTTGACCTTTTTTTTTTAATCAATGTAGTGCTTGTCTGTTAAAAATCTATTGTGTCGAATGTTTCTCACATGGAAAGGGTATTGTTTTGTTTTGTTTTTTCTTTTAACTTACCCTTAAATCCTGTTCACTGTTCATATCTGGCAAACAAAACCAGAAGGAAGGCAGCAGCATTTACACCCTCACAGTGCATAAAAGTGCGTGTCGCAACATGCTCAGCTAAAAATATGCCGCACTATGAAGTTGTGCAATCTGTAATGAGCATATGCAATCATCAAACAATAAAAAATAATTCAGTTCGACACTACGGCTATGGCTAAATAGAATAATAAATATTGAATAATGATAATAATAATTATAATAATAAATACTTGAATGAGTGCACAAACAAATAAGTAATAAATAATGTATAATACATAACATAAAGTAACATTGCCACACAATAATTATATATCTCTCCTAGTTTGCCGTGAGGCAGTAACACTTTGTTTGAGCGCGGAAAATGTTTTGAGTCGTCGTAACATTCCACCGAGTGTTTCTCAGTCGGCAAAGACCAATATTCTACTCATTAAACTTATACGTCTTTTTTTAACACCCACTGTAGTAAAGGTCTACCCTATTGTTATTCAACTGAGTAAAGAATGATTATCGCTTCTGCTCATCTACCTAACACTTTTATATTACAATACGATTAAATAATAGCAGATCGCTTGGCGTAATCATATTCGTCTGTGTCAGGAAATACTTGACTTCTATTGTACAACACTGTACCTAAACAGAGTAATGGCACAAATCAATGACAGAATGGACTGAACACAAACACAGTGCATAACCAATAAGTAACACGAGTTTGTTTGTAGATTACTAAACTAAGCATTTCTGCAGAAGCAAAACCATGGGTGTGATTTGTTCCCGGCTCCCATTAGCGATTAATTAATTAAGGATGTAAATCTGTGTCTGTTAGCGAACACAGCCAACGATTATTCTCTTTAGGTTTTTATCGGTGACTGTAGCAGTGAGTGCGATGTGTGATGATCAGGGAACGTTATGAGCAGAATACCGGCTGTACCGCCTTCAGTCCGTAGTGTGGTGTGGGTTGAGGGGTGTGTCTAAGGGTCCCAGTCTTCGTCGTGGTGCTGTGAGGCGATGATCACCACCACCGTGAGGATGGTGCAGAGTACGATGGAGGCAATGCCCACCGCCAGGCTGATGAAGGAGAAGTTGCGTGCCTCGCGTGACGCAATCTCTGCTGACACCATGTCGCCCCGAGCAACAGCTGTACGTACCTGACAGAAGAAACAGCGTCTTTAGAGGATGACAAAAATTCTATTCTACTAGACCGCCAGGTGCTTCTCAACTTGTCATCATTGTTTAGGTGACAAAAACACAAGAAGAGAAATGATCAGGCATAACATTATGACCACTGAGAGGTAAAGTCGATAACAATGTTATCTCCTCATCATGGCACCTGTTAGTGGGTGGGATATATTAGGCAGCAAGCGAACATTTTGTCTTCAAAGTTGATGTGTTAAAAGCAGGAAAAATGGACAAGTGTAAGGATTTGAGCGAGTTTGACAAAGGGACAAATTGTGATGGCTAGACGACTGGATCAGAGCATCTCCATAACTGCAGCTCTTGTGGGGTGTTCCCGGTCTGCGGTGGTCAGTATTTATCAAAAGTGGTCCAAGGAAGGAACAGTGGTGAACCGGCGACAGGGTCATGGGCAGCCAATATTGAGTGAAGGCTGGCCTGTGTGATCCGATCCAAAAGACGAGCTACTGTTGCTCAAATTGCTGAAGAGGTTAATGCTGGTTCTGATAGAAAGGTGTCAGAATACACAGTGCATGACGGGTCAGGGCTGTTTTGGCAGCAAAGGTGGGACCAACACAATATTAGGCGGGTGGTCATAATGTTATGCCTGATCAGTGTTTTATTTATTATTATTTATACATTTTGTTTAACTGCGCTGAGATTAACACCATGCACTTCTTCTAGATTTAGAATAATGCAATCATGGTCAATCTGGTAGGCCATGTATAAAGATTTTAGCATTAATGGCTAATTTAGCAGTTAACCTGCCTCAGGGGTGTCTTAGATGTCATCTGAATGGCTTGTAGGGTAAAGGAAGGATTTTACTCCACACTCAAATTGCCTTCATGAATTACTGAAATGTGACCGGTTTATTCCAGGGCTCATTTACACTTTAAACATTTTATTGTTACATCTTCAGGGATGATCTTTACATTTAAACTGTATTTAGCTACAGTTACTGCTGAAGCTTTCCTGAAAACAAACGTGATGTTTAGGTAAAACTGAAGAGTTAAAGTTTCAATTTATGAGATTTATTATTTGTCAACTACATAATTTCTTAAATGTAATTTATTAATTAGTGTACTGATTAATCCATTATTAAATAACTGTCAGTTGCCTACGATGATGGAACAATAATCGATTATATTATAAAATGATATTCAAAGCACAATATATGGTTTCGTTGAACATTTCAGAATACTGCATCTGCTTGTGCATTCAGTTTGTGGAGGAGTTTTGTAAAGAGTCCTGCTTATCTAAGAGCCAGTGAACAAATGGCACATGTTCAACACTGACAGAATGCTCTAACTGATAATAAATGACTGAATTCTGAATGTTATGCCTCCAAGAGAGTTTTTAAGAATTTATTAAGGCAATAAGGTCAGGTAATCACAATCTGTCATTTTAGGAAGCTCCGACATGCATAACTCTCTACAGTCACACAGCTTGATGTGTGATAAAGGTTCAGCCTGATGAGTCATTAATATTCAGATTAATTCGGGACATTCGCATGGCCGGCTCACCTGCACGGCTTTGATGATGGCTATGATGCCCGTGGGCCAGAAGCAGCAGATGGTGGTGAGCACAGCGATGGGCAGGTAGTCGTGAGGAGGCCGTCGCGGCTCCATTAGCGCGACGCCGGGGGGCATTTGCATTGGCACCTGCCCTGGTGCAACACCTGCATGGGGTGTACCATTAGGCATGTAAGGCTGTCCCTGGGAGAAAGAGACAGAGGGATGAATGTTTCAGATGATGTAGACAGTGGGGTATGAAATCTTAAAAACTGCTATGAATTTACTCAATACCTGATATTAATCTAATTGCTATGGTCCTCTATACATTATAAATGAACTTTCTTACTAAACAATTTTGTTACATCAGTAGGAAACTCTCTATGGCCCTGACTCACCCCTGTTCCGATGGGATACACAGGTACGTAAGCCGTGCAGGGCTGCAGTTGGAGTGGATATCCGAGCTGCAGGTAACCCATGGGAGGATGAGGTACTGAGCCGCCGGGCCCGTGCGTCTGGACCGTGTAGCCATTAGGGGCTGCCTGAGGTGGAGGGTTTCCAGGAGGGAACTGCGTCTCCTGTAAATACCCCTCAGAGCCAGGCGGAGGAGGAGGAGGAGGGTAGTTAGGCTGAGGGCCGCAGCCAGGCGGAGGAGGATGTGGGGGCATGCTGGGGTCCTGTGATGGCAGGTAAGGTGGAGGAGCCATTTGGTTCAATGGCTGAGCCATGGGCTGCCTTCCTGCTGCCTCCTCAAGACCTGCCGTTAGATGAACACAGGAAGTGATGAGGATGGTAAGTTCAGTAAAAAATGTTTTCAATAACTGGTTATGAAACCCTTTTTTTCCAAATGGATGTTCTATAAATAAAATCGCCAGTGTAAAAGAGCGCGCTATGATATAATCTCGACTGTTAAATTCCACTGCTTTGTCTTGTAAAGGCCAGACTCTGAAGTAGAAGGAAGTGTCATTCATTTTCCATGTGATGAAACTCTTTCTAACAGAGGTCAGCATTGTGGTCAGTGTGGTTTAACAAAGGTCCCGGTTTGACTTTTTGTCTGATCTCGTTTTTGTGGTTTTGAATCTGCTAACAGAAGCCTAAGAACCTGAGATTTGTTTCTTAAATAGCATAATATCAACAGTAACATAAACTTAGTAATCATATTAGTTTAATTTTTATACTCTTAACCATTCTCCATTTTGTAACCAGGACTAAGCCGTAACATTTATAAACTCCTATTAAACAGGATGAATCTGGCTCATGTCTTATACTGAAGTGTTGTATTTTTAGATAATCTTATTTCTATTTTCTAAAATGCATCAGTCCCTGAAGTCCCTTTTTCCAGCAAAACACTCTCATGCTGCCATCCACATGTTTCATACCTGGATGGTGTTCTTCTTATTAAAAGACACACCCCATTTCCTCCATATCACCATCTGACGAGCAAACACTCCTCTAAAGGGATGTTGATCATGTGGAAACTATAGTTATTTACTGAAGTTTCAGTTTTATTCAGTTTTATTAACTGAGGCTTTCGAAACGTGTGCTGCAGTCATGTGACCCGATTCAGCTAATTTCCTCGACATATTGTTGCGACGTTTCAAAGAACCAAAAAGAAAATAAACGCCAGACGGGAATGACGCAGGTCTAACCGTCTTACATTTTTCTCACGCACACTACGGGGACGTAAGCATTTTCAGACGTTTCAGTGTGGATGACCAACTTTTGGGAAACGATTGTAAATGATAATGTGGATGCGGAGCGTTTTTAGACGAATTGTCTAAATTGATCCGGATCGTTTGGACGAATCAGATCCGTGGAGATGTAAACTAATATTTTTTTCCGAGGTTCATGAATATTCCAAAACTATCAGGACCAAAAAGACATTGGCCCTTAAATATGCCCCTCCCAATTAACTCCTGATTATTACAAGTGACCAATCAGAAGCTTCTAAAAGTCATTATATCAATTTCAATCTTCCAGACTGATTAAAGAGACAGTCACCATAGTAAATGTTCATCCCCATAGATCTAGTGAATGAAACCTGAAATAAACCTGCTAAAATGACCTCTGGTACGAATTAAATCAGACTGGCAAAAGATGAAAGATAAAAAAGATGATTTGTGGAACATCTGGCTTCGACTCTACACTACCGAGCTATTTAAGGCAAATTAAATGACATCCTGAATAAATTACATACCTGACTTAAAAATATGACAAAAGTTGGCTAGCAAGCTAGTTTATTAGCTCTCCTATTAAACCAAACTACACCAGCAATGACAATGTCCCCCTGTGACATTAGCGCGCCACACTGCACATGGAAATAACACTTTAATGTGTTGTTTTCCTTTAGCTGAAATGATTTTCTGTGCCACCCCCTCTGGTTGTGTTGCATTACTTACATGAACAGTTCTTGATGTTTCTTGGCATGCCTAACACTGCTTTTCTTCCACCAGACTTTAAAGCTCACTGTTTCTCCCCTGATGCTTGTTTGACTATGATCAGTAAAACCACAGAACTCTGGCCTGAAATCAACTGGCTTTAATGCATACTTATCCCGGCGGTTCATCAGATATTGATTGAAATGCTTTGGAAGCTGCATACAACATTACTAATCATTATGAACACTGAACTGGACAGTGTAGGACACTGATGGTGATCAGATGGTGTATGAGAGTGAGAGAGATTAACTCTCCTTTTGTAACCCTCTCCATCATCATCAGTTCAGTAATGCTAACCAAAGTGATGCTAAATTACTGTTAATCTTAATCGTATTCTTAGACACAAAAATCAATACCAATATGAGTGACCTCTAAATATTAATCGGTCAGAGGCATTATGGAACATTTTATTTAGCTCTTTTTTTTATATTTCCCTGATTTATAAAGTGACATACACTATATTGCCAAAAGTTTTGGGACACCCCTCCGAATCATTGAATTCAGTTGTTGTTGTTTTTCAGGGGTTGGGCTCGGCCCCCTAGTTCCAGTGAAAGGAACTCTTAATGCTTCAGCTTCATACCAAGACATTTTGGACAATTTCATGCTCCCAACTTTGTGGGAACAGTTTGGGGATGACCCCTTCCTGTTCCAACATGACTGCACACCAGTGCAAAGCAAGGTCAAGGATGAGTGAGTTTGGAGGAACTTGACTGGCCTGCACAGAGTCCTGACCTCAACCCGATAGAACACCTTTGGGATGAATTAGAGAGGAGACTGTGAGCCAGGTCAAAACTGGGACGTCTGCCTTTACATGCACATGAATGTAATATGGAGTTGTCCCACCCTTTGCAGCTCTATCAGCTTCAACTCTTCTGGGAAGGCTTTCCACAAGGTTTAGGAGTGTGTTTATGGGAATTTTTGACCATTCCTCTAGACGTGCATTTGAGAGGTCAAGAAGTGATGTTGGATGAGAAGGTCTCCACTCTAATTCATCTCAAAGGTGTTCTATCAGGTTGAGGTCAGGACTCTGTGCAGGCCAGTCAAGTTCTTCCACACCAAACTCACTCATCCATGTCTTTATGGACCTTGGTTGGTGCACTGGTCCACAAATATAGTGTATATGGCAATATAGTGTATTTTCACAGTTTCCTTTGCTTTGATTTCCAGCATTACATCTTGAAAAACGTCAATCCTTTAACTTACATCACATAGTGTCGTTAAAGGATCGGATGCTTGGGGAATGATCACAGTAACGTTAACGACGCATCCATCCCTAATCAGAAAGAAAAATGTCATCGACCCTGAGATCATGACACAGAAACACGATCTGATCTGCAATGTTACGAGGGTCCTAACAAACCAGCGGAGCATCTCTAAGCCATCTGAGCAAAGAGAAAACGCTAGAACTGGAAAAAATCTCGGCTTTACAGAGAGACAAGCGTCAGAGGTTTCTCCATCACTCTGAAAAAAGAAAAAAAAAAAGCCAAAACATCTTCCTTTTCATCCTGTTAACAGGAAATGAGGAAGAACAGACACCTCATCATGTGATGCACAACAGACACTGCTGCAAAATGGGAAGCAACACACCACAGCCTGGATTAATTATTTATTTTTTTCACTTTAACTGCAATATATTTCTGGAAAAAAAAGTGAGATCTTTATCTGTGTGATAACTCCACAGCTTTAAAGATAGAGAGGATGTGGTGCAAGATATCATCACATCAGGCTCCCATGTCCTTTTATTTATCCTGTTTTGTGCATCTATTCATCAACATGATTTATTATTATTATTTTTTATAATTATTATTAATATTATTATTATGTAATATTGCATGTAAAACATTAATTAATGCACTAGTATGTCCATATAAAAGCCATTTTGATTTAATTCTTCATTTTTGTTGCTTTTCTCCAATTCATTGGTGTGCAGAAAATATATCAGTTATATAATAATAAATTAACACAAAAGGGTGTTTTTCTGCGTGGGTAGATTCTTAGGGAACTCTGAAGATGTCTCTTTAAAACTGTACATGCAAAATAAATAAATTAATTAATTAAGGTTTAACGTCAAAAGCGAGAAAACACAGATTTTCCATTCGGTATCCGTTATCAATCATGGTCCGCGTTCCAAACGGCTATAGATTCGAGACGTAGTGCACTGCGTAGTGTGCACGAGCGCGTTATTGAGCACACTATGCAGTGCGGCTGTGTAGGGATTAAATAGCAATTTGGGATACGGCCGCAGTGAGGCGATTTTATTTTGCTTATTCCTTCGTTGTTTTCTTTTTTAATGAAGCCACTTTGGGGTTATTTATTTTAAATTAGGTATAGCTTAAGAATAAGCTCGAATTTATATCATTTTTTAAATCCCGTTGTCGTTTTAGAGCCTGGTAAAGTAAAAATAAAATATGACCTATACACATCATAAGGCTGAAATAAGACAGAGAGCGTTACCTACCTTTAGAAAAAGATGAATTAGTCTACAGCTTATTATAATCCATTTTCATATTTTTTTGGCGTCAAAAAAAATCATTAATTATCAATGGCATGTATAAACGAATCAGAATAATCAATCAACCTTACCGTGTTTTGCCGACGACATGATGATCAATTTATCTGAGGCGACGGAGTCTTCAGTTGGAAATACGCCAGCAGCGCGTGCCCTTTGTTTAAAATTTTTATAAAACCGTTAACCGAAACGTTAAAACGGCAGCGAAGTCCTTCAGGCGATCAGAGCATCTTCACATCCAATATATAATGAACTCCGCTTTTATAGTCCCCGGTTTTATGGTGTAATACGAAATCTTTGTGGGTGCCAAGTGTATTTCACTGGATTCCCCCCCCGCGATACACAATACTGAAGCAGTGAGCTACGTGTAGAGGAAAATGGGCTCCTGTCAGCGCATAGCATCACACTGAATTAATCACACACACGGTGTGGCTGTCTTAAAGAGACAGACTGGAGAGACTGGGAAAGAGAGAGAAAAAACCCCACTGATCTTCTGTCAAGTACAGACTAGAAATGAAGAACCCATCAAAATCACTTACTCTTGTACTGTACACACGATGTTGCCAATGAATCATTGAATTCAGAGGTTGGGCTCTGACCCTTAGTTCCAGTGAAAGGAACTCTTAATGCTTCAGCTTCATACCAGAACATTTTGGACAATTTCATGCTCCCAACTTTGTGGGGAACGGTTTGGTGATGACCGCTTCCTGTTCCAACATGACTGCACACCAGTGCACAAAGCAAGGTCCATAAAGACCTGGATGAGTGAGTTTGGTGTGGAGGAACTTCACAGAGTCCTGACCTCAACCCGATAGAACACCTTTGGGATGAATTAGAGCGGAGACTGCGACTGTCCAACATCAGTGCCTGACCTCCCAAATGCACTTCTAGAGGAATGGTCATAAATTCCCATAAACACACTCCTAAACCTTGTGGAAAGCCTTCCCAGAAGAGCTGAAGCTATTATAGCTGCAAAGGACAGGACAACTCCATATTACATTCATGTGCATGTAAAGGCAGACGTCCCAGTTTTGACCTGGCTCACAGTCTCCTCTCTAATTCAAAGGTGTTCTATCAGGTTGAGGTCAGGACTCTGTGCAGTTCCTCCACACCAAACTCACTCATCCATGTCTTTATGGACCTTGCTTTGTGCACTGGTGTGCAGTCATGTTGGAATAAGAAGGGGTCATCCCCAAACTGTTCCCACAAAGTTGGGAGCATGAAATTGTCCAAAATGTCCTGGTATGCTGAAGCTCTTTCACTGGAACTAAGCTCAAGCCCTGAAAAACAACACCTGAATTCAATGATTTGGAGGCGTGTCCCCAAACTTTTGGCAATATAGTGTAAATAAAGATATACAGATACACCCTCATGTGCTGATTTTCACCTCTCTTTTATCTCCATTCATTTCACAGAGAAATGTCTGTGGACACCTGAACATCACATCCACGCTCTATGTGGTTCTTCTGTTTAGAAAAAGTTTGAAGTACACATCGGTATTGAATATTTTCATATACTATAGATTACAGTTTCCCTTCACTGGAACCAAGAGACCACAAACTGTGTTCCTGTGCACAAAGTGAGGTCCATGAAGACATGGCGTATTAAGGTTGGAGTGGAAGAACTGACTCAGGACGTTGACTCAACCCCACTGAACACCTTTGAGATGAACTGCACCCCATGACTGTCTGACCTCACTAATGCTCTTGTGGCCGAATGAACACCAATCCCCAGCGCCACATCTAGTGGAAAGCTTTCCCAGAAGAATAGAGCCCTATAGTGGGAGTTGTGTGCATAATGGACACAAATATATATTGTAATTTGCAGGAATTAACAAGTACACCTGTCTTCTATCTATACTCATTAGACGTTTTATTACTCTGCTGAAGAAACCAGCTTGGTCTCTGACTAGCTGCCAGCTGCCAAAACACAGGCCAAGCTGGTCAAGCCTGTAGACCATCTTTGCCAGCTATTTTCCAGCTCATTCATTCATTTTTAGTCCAGAAGGAACATAGTGGGAATATGACCTGGGTGTAAGGGCATCATGCAGAAGCTGGTTAATCTTGCTTGATATCATCACTATTTGGACAGTGACGGTGAACCAGGTATGAAAGTAAACTGTGAGGAGGAATTCAGACATGAAATCTAAGCAGAACATTATGCTACATTGCTTTCCAGAGATTCTCTGACAATCTGCTACATGATCTGAGAAAGTGCTATTTTAGAAAGCTAAGAGCAATTTCGACTGCACTGTTATATATGGCAGTGAATATCATTTGCAGGATTATCATGCTGTGAATTTATCAGTACACTCCCACCCTTAATCACTACGTCTCTCAAGACTTTTGAATTCACTTTACAAGACAATAATGTGATGTTCACTTGGAGTCTTATTTCCTAGTTTAGATACAGTGGATGTTTATTACTGTACAATAAATTACATTTGGTCTTTGATTTCCAATACATCAGAAACGACCGCTTTCTTAACCATGCAAACAAGCATAGTCTTTCACACACACACACACACAGAAATGTAAACGTCTGGACGCACTTCAGAGCTGTTATCATATGGATTTAGTATCTTCAGCCGCCTTCGGTGATCCGTAGCGCCGCCTTTAATCAGAACAGAAAGAAAAACGGCCATTTCTCCTTCAACAACCATGCATAGTGATCTTCAGTGCTTTTGCTGTTATACATCAGTTAATTAGCACATTCATGCGATCGTTAATTGGCACTTAATGTTTACTCGTCCATTTTTACACACTAGCACAGGCATCCTTATGTCCCACTCTCTCTCACTCAATGTGTGTAAAGAGATGCCGTGAACACGATGTCTCTTCGAATGGCCAGCGATGCCCTCTCCATCTTGCTGCCCAGAACTGAATCTCCTACGATACGGGCCGCTTGTCTAACCTCCTTCAGGACTTCGTCCAATCTCTGAATGCAGCGCACCACCGTTCCCTCCTGTACGTCTGTCAGCTGGGCGATCTCTGCAAACGGCTGTCACACACACACACACACACACACACTTTGATTCACTGTAATGTTATGCACTCTTAATGTTAATATTTTCCAGTCTCCATAAGTGTGATAAAGTAATGCAATATGAAACAGTACACACATGAAGATATACTAGAAGCAACAAATAAGAGACAAGGTGCCATATGATGTACTGTTGGAGGAAAATAATCGACTCGGTGGTAAGATACTGGCAATTCACATCATCATATTGGCAATAAACAGATTAAAATGTGTTTGTATTTATAGCAAATGTTGAATCTAATCAGTGATAGGTTGATGTGTATAGGATAGAGGTATGTTTTATTTAAGTAGATTTAAGGAGTCTTCTCTACGTGAAAGTGTTCAGGAAAGAAGATTTTCCTCATTACGACTTCTCACGTGTTTTTCTGTCTTATTAACTTTAAGCGAGAGAGAGAATGACTATTTATAGCTGCTATACTCTCAGTGATAACAGGAACTGACTTGTTCCACAACAATAAATCTAACGTGGCTTCTGTTAAAAGAAAACCACTTCAGGATGTGCTCGGACGCTCCGGTGTGTTAACAGTCTCTCCGCTCCAATACACCAACCGATCACTGATTATTTCCCATTAACAGCACTCCGCTAAGGGTTTTATTCCTTATTTATCACGCCGTTAAATTCCTATAAACCACGCTCGTAAAAAAATCTTAAAAGAAATGAGGCCAGTGTGGCTCAGTGAGGATTTTTGGGTCAGTGCTTACCATTCCTCTGGCCCAGCAGTACACCACCTCAGTCAGGCCAAACTTAAACTGGGACACAAAGTCTTCAGCGGTCTGAGCGAGGCCGCAGTCGCGCTGTAGATCCCCGATACGCTGGGCCACGCACAGCACCCGATCGATCGCCTGTTCGAGGGGAAACAAGTCAAGCGGCCAGGATGTTATCACTCGACTGATTAAAAAAAAAAAAAAAAAGGTCAGAAAGGTTCCAGATCTCTAAAGGAATCTCCTCCGGCATGCTTGAAATCTCACACACTCTCAGCGCTTGGCTTTCATCACTATTTCAGGCGCTCTTTAAATCTTGTTCATGTTCCAGAGCTGTTTAACAACATACACTGACACAGAACAGTGTATATGTGTGTGTGTGTGTGTGTGTGTGAGGAGCTCAGCAGGTGTGTTGCCCTTCCTGGAGGCTTGGAGCAGAAGCAGTTTGTTCCAGTAACTGCACTCTGGCAGTGAGTCAGTAAGCACTCTGGTTAGACACACTGACAGTGCAATGGAAACAAAAATCATTATACCTTTTTCACATGAGAAGCCAGCGACTATACAGAAAATAACGTTCCTATTCATATTATAAATTAAAATCGCTGTCAGGTTACATTACTACAGTTTTTATGCTATAATGACAGGAATAATGAGAGGGCACGCTGCACACTGCCAATATATATGAATAACAATAAAAGAATTGCACATATGGCTTGAAACTTTACCAATTTCTGATCTGTTTAGAATATTTCGTCTACCCCAATGTTTCTGTATCGTCTGAGCTACCTGATGTGCCAAAACACTACTATGTTAATTAAAATGCTTTTTTCTTTATCCTGTGAGCATCAAAATGACAGTCTGGTTCCACCTGCATGAGTAAAAACCACCTGCTTGTGTGAGTGTTTCTGTTGTCGCAGTCCTGATCCACACCTTTAAAGCATATTTCTTTAAAAATAAAATGGTGATAAGGTAATAGTCTGCCATGTTGATCTCTTCATTTACAAACTTACAAACAAGGTAATGAATGGGACAGAATCTTCCAGAAGGATGTAGTCGTGGGTCACCGCTATAGTTTTATAGCAAATTTAGGTATGTTAGAAGTATTACAGACACACACACACGGTGCTGTGCAATACCTCTTGGATTGTGTTGGGGATGTGCGGTTCTATCTGAGTGTTCTGTGTGAAGACGAGACAGGACAGCAGGGCGGCGCTCTCCTCCGGTGCCAGAGGACTCAGCGTGTTCTCAAACAGCAGCTCTGTGAGCAGGAGCTCATGACTACTGATCTGACACGCCACTCGACCCTTCAGCTGCACCGCTCCGTTACCGTCGATGTAGTTCAAAGCCTCCAGGACCTGAAATATATTCACATCACACATCGATCAGGCATAACATTATGAGCAGTGAGAGGTGACGTGAATAAGACTGATGATCTCCTCATCATGGCACCTGTTAGTGGGTGGGATATATTAGGCAGCGAGTGAACATTTTGTCCTCAATTTGAGCTACTGTTGCTGAAATTGCTGAAGAAGTTAAATGCTGGTTCTGACAGAAAGGTGTCACAATACACAGTGCATGACGGGTTAGGGCACAATATTATGTGGTCATAATGCTATGCCTGATCGATGTATAATACTATAATGTGCTATTGGATTTTCTGGGAATATACAACAAGTAATCAGCCAGCATATTAGAGACTTAAGTACCATGAAAACCCCTATATCTTTACAGAAATTAATTCTTTCACATATTGTGCATTTAAATTTTTCAGAAATCGCTTTTCAGATCTAGAAACACAATTTCAGGAGAGGGATAAAAAAAAGAAGGTGGTGAGTGAACGTTCCACAAAATGCAACAATAAACAGATAAAACATATCATCAACATGTCAAAGTGTTAGCACTGGCCGAGGAATTCACATCAGAGCACATCACACTACTGTCACTGATTATTGTCCTGTAATTGCACTCCGCAAAGTTATTCACCTTTTTTTAAGGTGAATGTCTTTCAATAGGAGGCTGTCTATCCTCTGTAACAGGTTTACTATGTGGCACTTTTGTCTTTAGGAAGCGAACAAGAAAATAGCAATAATAGCCGGGGTCATGTAATGGACACTGACCTTAATCCTTTGGTGGTACTCTGGGAGCAGAGTCAGGGACTGATCGGAGATGAGGAACAGCAGTTTATCCAACTCTTCCTGCAGTTTCATCCGCTCCTGCACACGTGCAAACTGAAGACATAAAAAGGAGCTGCTGTTAGACGATCCGCTCGGTCACTAAACACTCGGCGGAGACGCTTTTCTGACTAGACATCCGAGTAAATTCAAATTAATCTCGTTCCTCCGACGCTGGAGCCGGGATGACATTAAATATCAGCTTATGAGACATTAGCTTCTTATGCACCGAGACTGACGGGATGGCAGCCTTGGGGCCGGAAGGATTAGCTATGATTATGGTTTGGTTTTTAATACCGCGCAAAGTTGTACAGCAGCTTGAAAGAATGTACTTAGGATTTTCTACAAGCAGCTGTAAGTGCTAGTGATGCTACTGATGGATTTTCATGAATCAGTGTCAGGTGTACAAATAATCATACAATTTAAGAATTAATGACAATAACAGACTTAATGAACTGAAAAAGATTTAAAGTCGGAGAAAAAGAAAAACATTTGGTGCCATGACCCTGACACTATCTTCCACCAGAACCTCATCTGGTAGTAAACAGGCAAGAATGAGTGAGACTGGTGAAAGGTGAGACAGGTAACCACAGGCAGAGGTGAGGGAGGAACAGAGCGAGCAAGACACACCTGCTCAGTGAAGGTGGGTGAGTGGGTGCAGTGGAAATCTTTAAGGCTTTCTTGAAGGACTCGCTGCCTCATCACACCTTCCACCACATCCACACCCTTCAGGTGAAGGTCATTCACGGGATCGAGGGTCGCGATGCCGTCCGGATTGGCCTCGGCTAAACGCAGGAGCTCCTGAGTCGCTGTGGAAATGGCTTGACCGGGTGGATCCATTCTGACGGGAAAAAAAAGAGGGAAAATTGACTTTAATGATCTGGTTAAGTGAAATAAGTGGGAGTGGATCTGCGAAACAGATGCTCGCCCACCTGAAGCGGGGTTGCTGCCTCTTGTTATAATTATCGATTATCCTCTCTGGAATGACCTTCAGGGTCTTAACTGTGATGGCTGAGATGTCCTGAGGCTTCAGTTTCTGCACTGTGTGACTACAAGGACCTAAACACACACACAAAGCAAGCAATGAGAACAATAAAAACTGTCATCAAACTTTTTTCTTACACTAGCTAGTATGAGGTTTTGCAGTGTGCGACACTGACCCTCTGGAATGAAAAGGCTGGTGTTGTGAAGGTGTGTGAACGCCAGTTTGTTCTGAACGGTTCCTGCTGTTTCTTCGTTCCCTTTCTCACAAATAATGAGGGCAGTGAACGTCCGATTCACAGAGTCAGTGGACACCTGAGGGCAACAGAATAGCAGGCAGTTCCATTAAACAGTCTTAGCCACCAAGGTCAAGAACTCTCAAGCTATGGCAAAAAAGTAATCTCTCTCTCTCTCTCTCTATTGGTCTGTCTGTCTGTCTATCTATCTATCTATCGAGAGAGAGAGAGAGAGAGAGAGAGAGAGAGAGATGCAGAAATCAAGCCTTCACATACACACCTGTAAGAGGACAGCCAGGGCGTTAAAGTGCTGAGTGTTGTTGACCACCACGACCCGCCCCACTGACAAGGCCTTCATTCCATTCACTGACTCCATCACTGCTTGCTGAGAGACAGGAAATTGAAAACTCACTCATGTACATTGTTTACTCATGTACAAAAATCCAAACGTTTTCTTTTTGATATTTCATTTAAATAGTGTTTACTATGACAGTTCTGCAGTATAAATGTAGTAGCTTATGAGGTTATAGATGTTGTACATTATACACAGGATGTAGGTCTGGGATGGTGTGTGTGTGTGTGTTTATGCACCTGCAGGGCTTCTGTTGTAATGCGTAGCTCTGTCAAAGTGTGGTAATAGGAGAACAGATCAGATAACTGACCCTCTGTGTCAAGTGGTGGGAGAGAGGAAAGCTCACATTTCAACTCAGATATCCTCCTCTCATTGGCCTGAGAGAGAGAGAGAGAGAGAGAGAGAGAGAGAGAGAAAGAGAGAGAGAGAGAGAGAGAGAGAGAGAGAGAAATTGATAGAGGGAGAGAGAGAGAGAAATTGACAGAGGGAGAGAGAAAGAGAGAGAGAGGGAGAGAGAGAGAAATTGATAGAGAGAGAGAGAGAGAGAGAGAGAGAGAGAGAGAGAGAGAAATTTAGAGAAAGAGAGAGAGAGGGAGAGAGAGAGAAATTGATAGAGAGAGAGAGAGAGAGAGAGAGAGAGAGAGAGAGAGAGAGAGAGAAATTTAGAGAGAGAGAGAGAGAGAGAAAGAGAGAGAGAGATGGTGGGAGATCTGCTACATTTTTTCTGGGAAATCTGGAAAAAACCCTCTGAAGCCAAACCCAATTTGCCTGGGCACAAAGATAAAAAAATTTGAAAGTGTTTAAAAGCTTTTGATATTTCTTTCTAGGACCATGATGAATTTTATACAACGCTCTACAACCTTATAGTTTTTCCTGAATTTAAACCTTCATTAAAACTTCTTTCATACAAAAGAGCTTTGATGAACAGGGGGGCTGCTGGGAAATGTATCCACCTGTGTGTCTCTGTGGTTCTCGGAGAAGCTCCTACGCATCATGTCTGTGACTCTGAGGGCCTCGACTCGCAGCAGGTTGAGGATCATGGTGTACGTCAGCCTGAACTGGGACTGCAGCAACGTCGGCTTTCCCTGAGGAAAAAAAAATCTTTCGATCAACCGCGTTAGATGCAAACGGGTAAAACGTAAGCCGTGATGCACGTCTATGACCAAAGAGCTGGAAGAAAAAAAAACAAAAACAAACTCGGAACCCATTAACAGAGTTTTGCATCAGCTTGATGATTGTTTTGAGGAATGTGAAGTGAAACGGTTTCGATGGAGATCACGGCTCTCTTTCCGATGCGCTGTGAGTAATTACATCTTTCAGTCCGTCGGCGATGCCGTTGCCATGGAGCAGCAGGACGGCACGAGCCTCTGGAACCGTCTGTGACACAGCGCTGATTAACATTCAGAGAAGAGCCAGAGAGGAACCCCCCCTCCCCAACACACAGATTGCACAACCACTTATATTTTAAAGCTCTTCAATTATGCAATACAAATGGCACCTGTAAAAAAAAATGAATTAAAACCACAACACACTCTTTATGAATGAATCCTGATTGCTGTGCCAAGCTTTTTCATTTCTCCTTTAATTTCACTTTAGAGATCTAACCATATTGCTTAGGGATGGAGAGGCCTGTTCAGAGCAAACAATTAGTGAGCATAATGTATGATAGTTTAAATATACAGCTTGGAATTTTTATAGTATTGGCTCTCAGACTACAAAAACGAGGTTACATCTTACTTACATCTACCCGAGCTAAACCATTACAAGCCACACACACACACACACTCACACCATCCATCCATCCATTTTCTATACCCGCTTTATTCCTAATTAGGGTCACGGGGATCTGCTGGAGCCTATCCCAGCACATATTGGGTGAAAGGCAGGGGTACACCCTGGACAGGTCACCAGTCCATCACAGAGCCACACACACACTCACTCCTATGGGCAGTTGAGAATTACCAATCAACCTAATGTACATGTTTTTGTACTGTGGGAGGAAACCGGAGTAAACCCACGCAGGCACGGGGAGAACATGCAAACTCCACACGAACCCAAGACCTTCTTGCTGTGAGGCAACAGTGCTAACCACTAAGCCACCATGCTGCCCACACACACACACACCACTATACATTCATGTTTTAATCAATAACCTGATTATTCCCATTATATCTCATTGATATGCAGTGTATAATACGATACAAAAACCATGCAGTTATGACAAACAGATGATTCAATCCGCTTCAGCTCACTAATGATGTGATACGATTCACTGTCGATCCGATATGATTCACTTTTTAAGTTTTAAGTGTTCCCGGATTTTACGCTTTCTCTGTAACATGATAAGCTGCTTTCTAGATTCAACTTAAACAGTCAGAGAGCTGCTAGGAATTGTTTCTGATTCAGATTTGTTCTTCCTTACACAACAGCTCAGGAATTAAACAGCAATAATCAAACCAGAATAATTATCACTTCAAACCGGCTTTCTAGAGAGGAGATTAAAGTCGGCTATCAAATGGAGGTGCACTCAGTGTCAGAACCCACCAGCATCATGGTGTGCAGGTCTGCCATTTCGTGAACTCCGGTCTTGCAGAGGATGATGACCGTGCCTGTAGCATCCAGCCCTCTTCTGCCTGCTCTCCCTGCCATCTGTATGTATTCACCTGAAGAAACAAACACACACACACACACACGATCTTTGAGTGTGTTTTGAGAACATATTGAATGTGTTAATTAACTTAGAGTTGAGAGCACTCTTGTTAGATCAGTTACAGCAGTAGCATTTACTCTTCATGTCCTAGTTCAGGCGAAGTTTGTGATAGAAACAGAACTAAAATGATACAAAGAAGGCGTGACCTCTGTGTCTGTCAGTAACAGTGAAGGTGGTGTGGCCTCTGTCAGTAACAGTGAAGGTGGTGTGGCCTGTGTCTGTCAGTAACAGTGAAGGATGTGTGGCCTGTGTCTGTCAGTAACAGTGAAGGATGTGTGGCCTGTGTCTGTCAGTAACAGTGAAGGATGTGTGGCCTGTGTCTGTCAGTAACAGTGAAGGATGTGTGGCCTGTGTCTGTCAGTAACAGTGAAGGTGGTGTGGCCTGTGTCTGTCAGTAACAGTGAAGGATGTGTGGCCTGTGTCTGTCAGTAACAGTGAAGGTGGTGTGGCCTGTGTCTGTCAGTAACAGTGAAGGTGGTGTGGCCTGTGTCTGTCAGTAACAGTGAAGGTGGTGTGGTCTGTGTCTGTCAGTAACAGTGAAGGTGGTGTGGTCTGTGTCTGTCAGTAACAGTGAAGGTGGTGTGGCCTGTGTCTGTCAGTAACAGTGAAGGTGGTGTGGTCTGTGTCTGTCAGTAACAGTGAAGGATGTGTGGCCTGTGTCTGTCAGTAACAGTGAAGGTGGTGTGGCCTGTGTCTGTCAGTAACAGTGAAGGTGGTGTGGCCTGTGTCTGTCAGTAACAGTGAAGGTGGTGTGGCCTGTGTCTGTCAGTAACAGTGAAGGATGTGTGGCCTGTGTCTGTCAGTAACAGTGAAGGATGTGTGGCCTGTGTCTGTCAGTAACAGTGAAGGTGGTGTGGCCTGTGTCTGTCAGTAACAGTGAAGGTGGTGTGGCCTGTGTCTGTCAGTAACAGTGAAGGTGGTGTGGCCTGTGTCTGTCAGTAACAGTGAAGGTGGTGTGGCCTGTGTCTGTCAGTAACAGTGAAGGTGGTGTGGCCTGTGTCTGTCAGTAACAGTGAAGGTGGTGTGGCCTGTGTCTGTCAGTAACAGTGAAGGAGGTGTGGTCTGTGTCTGTCAGTAACAGTGAAGGTGGTGTGGCCTGTGTCTGTCAGTAACAGTGAAGGTGGTGTGGCCTGTGTCTGTCAGTAACAGTGAAGGTGGTGTGGCCTGTGTCTGTCAGTAACAGTGAAGGAGGTGTTACCTCTGTGTCTGAGTCCCAGTGAAGGATGTGTGGCCTGTGTCAGTAAGAGTGAAGGTGGTGTGGCCTGTGTCTGTCACTCCCAGTGAAGGAGGTGTTACCTCTGTGTCTGAGTCCCAGTGAAGGATGTGTGGCCTCTGTCAGTAACAGTGAAGGTGGTGTGGCCTGTGTCTGTCAGTAACAGTGAAAGAGGCGTGACCTCTGTGTCTGTCACTCCCAGTGAAGGAGGTGTTACCTCTGTGTCTGAGTCCCAGTGAAGGAGGTGTGGCCTCTGTGTCTGTCACTCCCAGTGAAGGAGGTGTTACCTCTGTGTCTGTGAGTCCCAGTGAAGGAGGTGTGGCCTCTGTGACTGTCAGTAACAGTGAAGGAGGCGTGGCCTCTGTGTCTGTCAGTAACAGTGAGGAAGGTGTGGCCTCTGTGTCAGTCAGTAACAGTAAAGGAGGTGTGGCCTCTGTTTCTGTCAGTCCCAGTGAAAGAGGCGTGGCCTCTGTGTCTGAGTCCCAGTGAAGGAGGTGTGGCCTCTGTGTCTGTCAGTAACAGTGAAGGAGGCGTGGCCTCTGTCTCTGTCAGTAACAGTGAAGGAGGCGTGGCCTCTGTCTCTGTCAGTAACAGTGAAGGAGGTGTGGCCTCTGTGTCTGTCAGTAACAGTGAAGGAGGCGTGGCCTCTGTCTCTGTCAGTAACAGTGAAGGAGGTGTGGCCTCTGTCTCTGTTATTAGTAATAATTCTACTAATAAGATGTATTGTCATGTAATGCCAGGCGTCTGTAATGCTTGGTTTATCACTGCCACAAATCTGCACAAGACTGTATCATTTCTGGTGTTCTCTCTCTCACTGATCACTACATGCACAGCGATTATACTCATCTATGCAAAGCGATTACACCCACTCACTACAAACACAGAGGCGTATCACAGGCCTCCGGTAGTATTCCATAAAGCTTTTGATGAAGTGAATTTATATTAGACATCTGTCTTGTTTACACATAATTGTGTTGCCCATTCAATGTGGTCTGTTATTCTATTATACTAACACTAATGAGCATCAATTCAATCTGCGTTGATTACGGTCATCATAAATTGTAACAAAAAACAGGAACAGACTGACAGGCAAGGAATTCTTACACAAACACACACAGCTCCAGAAATATTGGCACCCTTATTGCTGGTGAAAGAAACTTTATGATAAAATGTCTTTGTGCTTAATTCATCATGGCTTTGACATGGATATAACAGTTCCTTCACGTAAATTTGTGGGGTAAACTGAGAAAAACTGTTCACAGGATCTAGAAGAGTGAAGGATCTGGAAAGAATCTGGATTGATGAGTGATCTCAGATTCCTCGCTCTGTATTCTCATAGAGCATTATAGGAAACTCAGTAGTAGTACTAAATACAGGCATGCCAAATAATCTTGACATGTGGTGGTGTTAAAAATATGACATTTTGTGCCGTCTGTTTCTGTAGCACTAATTCACTTCAATAACCCTGAGTGCTCTTATATTTTCAATCTGAAATTAAGCTGATTAAAAAAAAACAACAAACCTCCTACTCCCAATCACTCTTTACCAAGGGTGCCAATAATTATGGAGCTGACTGTAGAGCTCTCTGCCCATCGATGTCTCTGCCCATCTATGTCTCTGTCCATCTGTCTATCTGTCTATCTATCTATCTATCTTTTCATATACCAGGATGAAGGTTTCTGAATCCAGTTCCATCGTGTTTGCGGATGCTGTCGAACACTACAGTCCTGGCCGGCATGTTTACCCCCATCGCAAAAGTTTCAGTGGCGAAAAGAACCTGCACGAGAGAGAGAGAGAGAGAGAGAGAGAGAGAAACATCCCAGTGATCATCTGCATGCACTACATTACCAAATTGGGTGAACAACAAGGAGAGCCTGGCATCCTCCATTTATCACGGTGCTAGTTATAGCTAATCCCCAGTGGGTTTCATAATGCACAAATCAACAAGCATTGTGGAACTGGCTGATATTAAAGTTCCATGTAATAATGAGATCAGGGAGAAGTAAAACTCATTGAAAAGTCTCATTAAAAACTGCACCATGCCCCCAGCCCATGCTCGTAATAAGACTGTAAGAAGACCTGCATACTGGAACCTCATTAACTCTTATATATTATGTCAGGAATGAAACACTCAGAGGAGTGCTGATGGGAAAATAATCAACGACATTGAGGTGTGATGCAGTCCCATACGTAGTGAAGTCACCGAAATATCCCCAGGAAGTGGATTTTTATTTATTTATTTTTTGTATAACAGCAATTTACCAACAATAGCTTGTTTTTTTGTAATTAAAGAACAGCATGTCATAATTTTTATCCATTTATCTTCTTCTTCTTCTTTCGGCTTTTCCCTTCAGGGGTGGCCACAGTGAATCATCTCTCTCCACCTATCCCTATCTTCTGCATCCTCTAGCACCCACTAGCATCATATCTTCATTTATTACATCCATATACCTCCTCTTTGGCTTTCCTCTTTGCCTCCTGCCTGTCCAACATTCTTCTACCAATATACTCACTCTCCCTCCTCTGAACATGTCCAAACCATCTTAATCTGTCCTCCCTAACTTTGTCCCCCAAACGTCCAACATGAGCCGTCCCTCTGATGTACTCGTTCCTAATCCTGTCCAACCTCATCACTCCCAAAGCGAACCTCAACATCTTCAGCTCTGACTCCTGTCTCTGTCTCAGTGACACTGTCTCTAAACCATATAGCAAGGCCGATCTCACCACCGTCCTGTACACCTTCCCCTTGATTCTTGCCGATATTTTTCTATCACAGCTTGAAAGTGTTATACAAATGTACAAAACACACTGGGTACAGCACACAACAGACAGTAAATGTTTGAACACGTACTTTTACAAGGCCTTTAGAGAAAAGCATTTCGATGACCTCCTTCAGGATGGGCAGGATGCCGCTGTGGTGCACGGCGATGCCTCTCTTCAGCAAGTCCCTCATCACCAGGATCTGGGCACCAAAGAGTTACACATGTGACCAGTTGTCTTGATCATAATCTACTGCTCTGACAAAAATCATAGAATCAGGGTCCATTTTTGTCGCTTTTTCCCCTATAACTAATGATTGAAGAAGGAAGTTAATGTGTGTTTTGTATATAAACATATGTGAATCAGTATTTCATCTTAATACCAGACTGCATGGCTGTTTTTTTATCCCCACCTGCTTTGTTATCGCTCTTAAGGTAATCCATATCTCCAGTCCATTAAACTAAGCACTGGCTGCAAAAACATTTAAGGTTAATTACCCGGATTCAGACACGCACCTCTGAGCAAGTTAGCGCTCTGCATGCCTTGACTGATCCGAAGGTAAGAGGATATGAGGCATAAAGTGGAAAAAGTACTCAGCAGGGATAATCTCTGAATATATAGTCTCACGCAGCCAGACCTTGAGACTGACGGCTGAAGATCTGGACTTTATAGCAGCTTTTCTTGGCCAAGGATCATCCAGGAGGGCGTTTGACTGACGTGTCAAGCAACCAATCACAGTTCAGTTTTGTTTAGAGTCATGTTTAGGGGCAAAAGCAGACTGGTGTACAAGCATAGATCGTTCATTTAAGAAAGCTGGGCAAATTAATGAGTCTGTGAACTTCATATTATTTGGAAAATCCAGTGTTTAGCTGATCCTCATAAGCGCTGAGTGTCAGTTGTAAACATGACGGCTTAACAGGAGGGAAAGTAGAGACTCATGTCGGCTTTATTTCCAGGCGGAAAGATAAAAAACTCGACACACATCAGCCAGAAATCATCAGACGTTCAGCAAGCAGTTAGTGGGTGTGACATCTGAGACTGAAACTACTGAGCATACATCATTTACTTACTATAATACTATAATATTAGTTTTAAACAGGGGTCTATAATATAATACGGACGTTTTTTTCCTCCACAGGCCATGTGATTGGTTTTCAAGCACCGGCGCATGATTTGCATTCAATTTTTATTCGGGTCACAGCAGTTACACTACAGCAGGAATGGGTTTTTTTATCCAGGTAGAAGCCTCAAACCACCAGATACAGCATCTTCCAGAAAAGACAAAATGTAGCAAGAGAGCCAACCGAGTATCCGGCAATGAAACAAGATGATCATGGATTAATTTGTACCTGAGGGAGCTGCCGGTCTCCTCCTCTCAGTCTGCTCAGGCTCTTGTGGAAGAAAGAGTGGATCTCGTTCTTCTCCACCGAACTGGTCAGGTCCAGAGAGGTGAGCGAGCGAGCGTTGTCGTCACACCGTGTGCGTGAGAAGGTGAACGCCACCACCGGAGTCTGCTGCCTCTCTGACAGGAAGTGGAGCAGCGTCTGCCACACGGCCCGGTCCTGAAACACACACACAAACAGGCATGCTTTTACTTCATATAGTGCGAACATATGTGCATTCATCAGCTCCTCCATTGTGACACCAGATACAAAAAGGACTGGATCATGAGCGCCCCCTAGTGGAGAATATCATATGTTCGAAACACAAGTGAGGATGAGGATGTGAGGAGAGTGAGAGAGACTGAGGGTTAAAATTCACTTTGACCCTCTGTTTCATCTTCTATAGTAAAAGTGAATATCTCTTTAAATCACTTTATTATTGTTATTATTATGATTATGATTAAGAATAATAAGAATACAGACCTGATTTGGTGTGGTGCTCTGTGACACCTTCTTCGTACCAAAAGACTGGGCATGTTTACTGGTGCGCTCCTTTTTGGCCTCCACGGCTGCATAGTACCTAAACACACACACACACACACACACACACACAAAACCCAGCTTCTTACCATGTGATAATAAATCATTCAGTATCAATTACACAACTCCAAAAAATCTGTCTGCTGAATCGTGTACAAGGTATCTGGCACTACGTTGTTATCCCATTAGTGCTACTGTGTCTCTGAACATCTTTAAGAATTAAAACCCTTCACAGCTGTGGGGGTTACAGAGTAATGTTAAACCTAAACTACTGTATCTGTCTTGTCCTACTGTAAAAGCCACCCCATCTGATGATCTCTAGGCTTTACCCTTTGGTGAGGAAATTTCCAGAAGCATCCACCAGCAGGAAGAGCTCTTTCTGAGTCTTGGTGCTGTTTCCTGTGTAGAGGTAGTGCTCCAGTGGCACCGGTCTCTTCACTGTACTGATCACGTAGATTGGCCTCTTCTTGATTCGCCTGGGAGAGAAGGAGAAAAAGGAGAGAAAGCGAGACGTGAGAGCGATCAGAAAGACTGATTTAAAAAAGAAAAAATAAAGTAAGCTATAAAGTGTAAGAGAAAATAGAAAGAATGACTAATAAATTAATTTATCATTTAAAATATGTTCTATAATTTAGAATTAAATTAAATTTGGATCAAGATTTCCTATACATAATTTATTAAATTATACTTCACTTAAAAATAAAGAGTGGCAGTAATTTGTATCTGTTTTTACATGATATCCAATCGCTACATCCTTTATAATACAGGCTCTCCTAACACACAGCGTCTATAAGAGTGCTAGAGGAAAAGCACTCGATGATGATGACATACCCGATCCATTCGCTGAACTCCACAGCATTGGGCACTGTAGCACTGAGCAATATAATACTAACATGTTCAGGCAGCATGATGAGCACTTCCTCCCACACAACACCACGCTGAAACAGAAAGAAAACACACACTCTGATAACTGAGAATCAGTGCAGGAAATGACTCAGTAGCAGCGTTTCATGAGCACAGGTTCAGAATGGTCAAAATGTGGCCAAAAGGTAACACTAACAGGACAAAGATTAAACCAGTTTAACACAAAACCCAAAATATTTCTCACCTCTGCATCGTTGATGTAATGAACCTCGTCGAATATAACCCACTCCAGGTCCCGAATGACCTCTGACCCGTTATACAGCATAGACCTGAGAGAGAGAGAGAAAGAGAGAGAGAGGGAGGTTGGGAGAGAGAGAGTCAGTGAGTGAGTGAGTGAGAGAGTGGGTGAGAGTGTGTGAGAGAGAGAGAGAGAGAGAGAGAGAGAGAGAGAGCGAGAGAGAGATAAAGAGAGAGAAGGGTTGGCAGGGGGGAGAGAGAGAGTGAGAGAGAGTGAGAGAGAGAGAGAGAGAGAGAGAAAGAGAGAGAGAGAGTGGTTGATGGGGAGAAAGAGAGAGATACAGAGGGGGGGTTGGCGGGGGTAGAGAGAGAGAGGGAGAGAGAGAGTGTTTGGTGGGGGGAGAAAGAGAGAGAGAGATAGAGGGGGGGTTGGTGAGGGAGAGAAAGAGAGAGAGAGAGAGAGAGAGACAGAGTGTGTGTTGAGGGGGATATGGAAGCTCTATTCTCCTCTTACGTCTCAGTGGATGGTAATGAATGCTGATGGTTGCTTCATTACCTCAGTATTTCAGTGGTCATGATGAGGCAGGAGGCTTCAGGGTTTAGCTGAACATCTCCGGTCAGAAGCCCAACGTCACCAAATGTGTTCTTAAAGTCACGGAACTTCTGATTGGACAAAGCTTTAATTGGGGACGTGTAGATGGTTCTGTTAGGGAAGATGGAGGAGGTTTTGAAGGACATCACCATCATCATCATCATCATCATAATTCTGCCAAATGATCATGAAGACAAACAGAAATACACACACAGACACACACACACACCTGGTCATGTGTTTTTGTGAGAGCGCTATGGCGTACTCAGCCACCACAGTTTTGCCCGCAGAGGTGTGAGCAGCCACAAAGACCGAGTCATGAGCCTCAAGCCTGAGGATAGCCTGCTTCTGAAACACGTCCAGCTCAAACGGATACTAAAACACACACACATACACACACAATTTATTATCCTATTCTGTCCTGGTAATTTATTTTACTCCTTTAAACAGAATGTCATGATATGATCGATATATTGGTTAATACGAGGTTTATATCAGTACTGTAGAGATGCAGTCAGTTACTGCCATAAACACAGGTATGATCTGTACCTTAAAAGCAGGATTTGGGATTCGTTTGTAGAAATCCTCACACGGAGCGGTGATGTCCACAGGCACCGCCCACTTCCTTTCCTTCTTCTCCTCCTTGCTTTTCTGTGTTCCCCCATCAGTCTTACTAGGTGACGACGCTCCAGCGGGAGCGGGAGATGGCTGTGTGTCCTGGAAAATCATTGACTGCTTTAATGTAATCTGTTACACACTGGAGCGCTGGTTATTTTTTGAGAAATACTTTGTATAGTATTTTGCTATATACAGTATTATATCATAACACAGTTGAATTCTTGAATATGATTGGTCAGAAGGACACGGTCATGATACTCAGACAGTGGTTCAAGTGGGTGGGATATATTAGAGGCAGCAAGTGAACATTTTGTCCTCAAAGTTGATGTTAGAAGCAGGAAAAATGGACAAGTGTAAGGATTTGAGCGAGTTTGATGAAGGGACGAATTGTGATGGCTAGACGACTGGATCAGAGCATCTCAAAAATTGCAGCTCTTGTGGGGTGTTCCCGGTCTTCAGTGGTCAGTATCAAAAGTATCCTTTATGTCCTTACAAGTTACAGGGTCTGCTGCTAACATCTTGGTGCCAGACACCACAGCACACCTTCAGGGATGTAGTGGAGTCCATGCCTAGATGGGTCAGGGCTGTTTCGGCAGGAAAAGGGGGACCAACACAATATTAGCCATGTGGTCATAATGTTATGCCTGATTGGTGTAACCTGTATATCACTGGTTATATTAATAATTTTAATGAACTCCTTCGAATTTGCTGCTGTTCCTATTGCCACAACTTAGACAGGGATTTTACTGGACATTTTTGGAAGGAGTCTCCAGTGTCAGAGCTTTGTTACTGGGTTTCCGACTTGAGGAAATCTTCAGGATAGAAGTCTAAATATTTTTTGCCTTATTAACTCCTTATTGACTTTGCAACTTTTCACAGACATCCCAGAACAAGAAAATGTAACTGTAAACGGATAAAAAGTGTTAAAACACATCTATAACATGCTGTTATAGTAAAACAATCAACCCACTGTGATTCATTTCCTGTAATCGTTTTATTCCTTACTCAGAGCTAATACTGATATTATTTACCTTAATGCCCAGATCCTCGAGACTGTTAGTTCTGTGGAGTTTGGACTCCTCTCCACTTCCTGATCCTTTCTCTTTCCCCTCAGTCACAGGTTCAATTACATCATCAAATGTAGACAACAGGGACAGCAGGTTCATGTCTCCTTTCGTCGGTTTGGCTTCTGCAGTATTTTTGAGAGCAGAAACAGAGTAATGAGACATCACTATGAGGAGAGCGGTGTGGTAATACCTGTGGGCAAAATAGGTGTGAAGTAAACCTTTGTTACTGAAGTTCATGCCGGATTTCAGCCCCGGAGGAACCGCCAGTAAATCTATACAAGAGGGGAAAGGAGAAAGAGAAAAGAAAGGAAAGAAATTAAAAAATGCTTTAATACACACTTACCTGGAAAGCAATGCTTATAAAGAATCTAGCGAGGCACTAAATATGAATAGCGACAAATAAAAAAAGAAAAATTGTCACCATTCTCAAAGTCGATGTTCTCCTCCAACTCGGATTTTTTCTTTATCTGCTCTAACGTCAGCTCTTCCATGCCACCTGAGGATAAAAGAGAAGCTCAGCATTACATCAGCTCCAGACAAGCAACAAAATCAATATCATTATCATCATCATCCTCACTGGTTACAGTAACATGAGTGTGTTTATATGCAATATATAATAATATAATCAGTACCTAATTCCAGTAACTACCAGATTACCAAGTGGTCAACTAAACAAGATACTATGATGTCACAAAATGTATACTGAAAATAGGACACTAAATAAACTAAAACTGGAGAGAGAAAAGAAACAAAATAAATACACTAATCAGGCATAAAATTATGACCACCTGCCTAATATTTATGCTGGTCCCCCTTTTGCTGCCAAAACAGCACTGACCCGTCCTGCACTGTGTATTCTGACACCTTTCTATCAGAACCAGCATTAACTTCTTCAGCAGTTTGAGCAACAGTAGCTTGTCTGTTGGATCGGATCACACGGGCCAGTCTTCGCTCACCACATGCATCAGTGAGCCTTGACCACCCATGACCGTCTCCGTTTCACCACTGTTCCTTCCTTGGACCACTTTTGATGGATACTGACCACTGCAGACCAAGAACACCCCACAAGAGCTGCAGTTTTGGAGATGCTCTGATCCAGTCGTCTAGCCATCACAATTTGGCCCTTCATCAAACTCGCTCAAATCCTTACGCTTGTCCATTTTTCCTGCTTCTAACATCAACTTTGAGGACAAAATGTTCACTTGCTGCCTAATATATCCCACCCACTAACAGGTGCCATGATGAGGAGATCATCAGTCTTATTCACGTCACCTCTCAGTGCTCATAATGTTATGCCTGATTTGTGTATATTCATAAAGAAATATCCCAATTTTAATTTTTAATAAGTTACGTGCTTAAATGAGGAACTTCAGTGACTTCCATTATCACTGTCGACAAGGAAATGTGATAACTGACAGAAAACAGAACAATAATCAGGTCCATTAACCCTTATCCAAGCTGTATTCTGACCAAACTGTAGATCATGTACACAGAAGGACAAACCTGGTAGGAAGGGGTAGTTGGTGTTGCTGCCTCTCAGGCTCTCAGATGGGGGTCCAGGCTGTCGCTGCATTGATAAAGAGTTCTTTGCTGACAAGCCGGTGTGCTCCAGTAACACCTTAACCAGAGAGAGAAAAACAGGTCAATACTAATTACAAATACCAACATGGATTTGAAGCAACAAATCCATCTCTTTAGTTTAAGAAGAAATAGAACTATGGCACTTGATTTAGAATGAATAGCGATGTTAAAAAATACCCTCACAAAACAACTATATTTACAATATCAAAATCTATTGCTAATCAGTATTATCATTAAACCACTATTTATTCTAGTAACGTAGTGATTGCACAT
This sequence comes from Hemibagrus wyckioides, assembly GCF_019097595.1. Lineage (NCBI taxonomy): Eukaryota > Metazoa > Chordata > Actinopteri > Siluriformes > Bagridae > Hemibagrus > Hemibagrus wyckioides. The sequence continues at coordinate 9,822,421 of NC_080721.1, read as the reverse complement.
GATTTTTGAATAGATTTACATTTACAGCATTTGGCAGACGGCCTTATCCAGGGTGTGGATCCTTGGTGGAGATGGGGGTATGGAACTCACTCAACCTTCTGATCATTAGTTCATAACACCTTAACCACTAAGCTACTACATCCCCCAGATAGAAAGATAGAAAATGATTCTGGCCAGTGACTGAACAAATGATTGTGTTAATCAGGAAGGGATATCAGGAGTATACATGTACATTATATTTCCGAAAGTTTTGGGACACCCTTCCAAATCATTGAATTCAGGTGTTGTTTTTCAGGGCTTGGGCTCGGCCTCTTAGTTCCAGTGAAATGAACTCTTAATGCTTCAGCTTCATACCAAGACATTTTGGACAATTTCATGCTCCCAACTTTGTGGGAACAGTTTGGGGATGACCCCTTCCTGTTCCAACATGACTGCACACCAGTGCATATAGGTCCATAAAGACATGGATGAGTGAGTTTGGTGTAGAGGAACTTGACTGTCCTGCACAGAGTCCTGACCTCAACCTGATAGAACACCTTTGGGATGAATTAGAGCGGAAACGTTCGAGTTTACCTCTCTGAAATCCAGCAGCATGCCGGTGGTGGGATCCCTCACTACAGACAGACCCGAATGCAGAGGAGACAGAGAACAGTGCAACAACGAGTCCACTTGTCTCTCCCTTTTAGTCAATCTGAGAAATTAAAAAAAAACATTTAGATTACTTTAATGCTCATGAACATATATCTAATAGTGACTTCACCATTAATGATATCTAATGAATCAAGATAAGACAAAATGACTAAAATGGACTTGGACTAGGTACAGGTTGACAACTGGTATTTCAGTGGATCTGTATCTGAGATGTCTTATGTCATACTTAAGAAACTTCTGGAAAGCGTCTGTTGTATCGTGTATGGGCATCCAGGCAGGATCCTGCAGGAAACGTTTCTCTACTTCCAGCTTCAGGTCCAGACTGAACGGAGGAAGCCCATGAGGAAGCTGAAAGAAAGAAGAATAAACAAAGCAGTGATGGGTTAGTGGTTAAAGCACTGGGTTACTGATCAAAACACTGACGCTGCCTGAGCTGCCATTGGAGCACCCTGAGACAAGACTGAATTGTATCTGCCCCTGAGACACTGAAACATAGCTGACCTTGACCTCTTACTCTAACTTTCCCAATAAGATTCAAAGAACTTTATTAATCCTTGGGGGAAATTCCTTAAACTTTTCATGTCAGAAGTGGGATTTGAAAGCACGCCTTCATTTGCAGACCAGAATCCTCCTTACATCAGGTGTAAGGTTTGACCCTTAAGTGTAGCACCTTAGACCGCTCGGCCATCCTGGGATACGGCCATTATGGACATTATAACACCTCGGCCAGCTGGGATATATGGAGAGGAATATCACTGTTCTTGGAAAAATAACATGTTTTATCTTATCTTTATCTTATGGCTATGAGAACAGAGCCCAGCCATGACCAGCAGACACGGTAGGATGCTCATTAAACCTCAACCGCTCAAATTTACATTTACATTTCTGTCATTTGGCAGACGCTCTCATCCAGAAAGACGTATAAGAGTGGCTTTCGTGTCTCTATCAGTGAATACATTAACACTGGTTTGATAGGTCACAGACTTAGGATAAGTCACAGTTTCAGGTAGATGTTTCTATAAGTGCGCTTGTGGTTCTCTGACTTGCTTTGGAGAGGAAAGCGTGCATCAGTGCTCCTGTAACAGCTCTATATTCCATTCTGTCTCATTATTAAAGGTGACATGATAATGAGGTAATGTAAAAAGCATCAGGTCTGGAGTGTGTTCTCACCGTGCTCTGTGGTGGGAAGGGTGTGTGATCGGGCTGTGGGTGTGTGACAAGCTCAAACTTCCCTGAACAGCCCATCTCCAGCAGGGACAGAGGCAGATCATCAGGACCAGGGGGTGGCAAATCTACACACACACACACATCATCTTATCTCAAATTACTATTACAAGGAAATGAAAGCATATCGCATCAGGAAGCCATGATAAAACTAAAACCTGCATTAAAGTTCTTGCTGAATCTGTCAGAATGTTAGCAAAACAACAAAAACAAGCACACACTCTCTACAAACTCCACCACTTAGAATGAATTATTCACGCTAGCCAACTTAGCCAACCGTGTACCGCATCCCAAATCACTTGCTCATACAAACGTAGTGCACTAGATAGGGCGCGTTATCCCGTTCACTCGCGCCCTACCAAGTGCCCATACATAGGGACTCGGAAGCCATTTGGGATACGACCGGCTGGCTGTCATTTAAGCAAATTTTAAATAAACGCAGCCACTGTTAAAAACCAAACTACACAATCAGTCGAATAAATAGAAAAATATATAATATATCTACTGTACGATAAAATAAATCTCTTGCTAACTCACTTATCTTATCCATCCCGAACTGCTGCTCTCTTATCTCAGTCGCCTGAAGTTGCAGAAAACAAGCGACGCGTGAACAGGAAATGACGCACCAGAAGTGTGTGGCCTTTTCGGTTTAAAAGTCGATTATGCAATTTAGGACTGAATAATAATAATAATAATAATAATAATAATAATAATAATGACCATGATAATAATAATAATAATAAAAATAATAATAATATACCTCACGATTATTTGGCTAAAGCTCTAAAAAATATCAGTGCTTTTTAAAAATTACAACACAATAATAACTAATTTATAACAAAATACAAATATACAAATTATAACACACTTTATAACTAATTATAAACACGAGTAAACCTTTACTTAGTTATTTATACACTATAGCGTAAAATAAAGAATTAAAACATGAGATACAAATGTTTAATAATTTCATGCACAAAAGCAAAACTTTTTGGTTTGCTTTTGGTTTTGTTCAGTGTGGTTTTCCTGTACAAACAAAGACATTCCATGCTTCCAACTTTGTAGCAACAGTTAGTGAAAGAACCACACATGATGGGTTTGATGGCCCCAGAGTGCACAAACTTCTGACCACCGTCATTCGCTTATATTAAAGTATTAGTTCATTTCGATTAAAAGGCATTTTAATGCGCAGATGCTTCAAAAAGGAATCTAGACATGTTTTTTAACGTTATAATATTTAACAAAATATATAAAATCCAAATCAAGGCTTTCCACAAGGTTTAGGAGTGTGTTTATGGGAATTTTTGACCATTCCTCTAGAAGCACATTTGTGAGGTCAGGCCACATGTTGGACCAGAAGGTCTGGTTCACAGTCTCCGCTCTAACTCATCCCAAAGGTGTTCAGGATTCAGTGAGTCAGGATTCTGTGCAGTTCCTCCACACCAAACTCACTCATCCATGTCTTTATGGACCTTGCTTTGTGCACCGGTGTGCAGTCATGTTGGAACAGGAAGCGGTCATCCCCAAACTGTTCCCACAAAGTTGGGAGCATGAAATTGTCCAAAATGTCTTGAAGCATACCAAGTGGACAACGAGTCCACTTGTGTCTCCCTTTAAGTCTTTTATATATTTAACAAAATGGATAAAATCGAATTAACCAAGAAGTGTCAAACTATTTTTTCCATATTCACATTATCGCAGTAACATTAATTGGCCAGATAAGAAAGGGAGAGGGGGGGAAAAAACACTTTTACATATATTTCAGTGCTTTCAGAGCATTACATGTTTTCAGACCTTTTTTGTTTTGGGTTAGTTCCAAGAGATTAACATATAATTTAAAGTCATTTTATAAAATGTGAAAAAAAAGTCTTGTTCTTATGTATATGGTATTTTCCTAATAAAATAAACAATGGTACGATATCTTCTTCTTTACCTTTTTCATTCTCTGTGTAAATAAGCTCATAAAAAAATACTAATTTCTATCATGCACTCCAGTTTTGTCTTAATAAAAAACAGTCTTGTGTAAGCAGTGTCTGACCGATCGTGGCCTCTAGAATAAAAACGACAACAGATGGCGTCATATTCGTGCGTCGAGTGACATAAAAAAAAGTGCGCGCTTCCAAATACTGCATCCAGGAGAGATTTTAAGTAAAGAAACAAACATTTATTTCTCTTTAGTCTAGTATTTTGCAGTATAATGCTTGTATCCGACAGCACAACATAGATCAACAACTAAAATAAAAATAAAAAAAACGGTTTACGAACTATTTTTTAAATCGTAGCACGAGCTAGCTAACAACCTCTAGTCTCAGTTAGCTTAGCCTGATGATGAACTGTAGGTCAGTGCAGTTAGTTATTGTGGTTAAGTTAATAACATTTTAATGAAATCTACATGTTTATCCTCTGCAGTCTGACTGGAACATGGCGCTGTTTCCGAACTCACTGACCGAGGAGGAGGAAACGCTGCAGAAGAAATACGCCAAATTAAAGAAAAAGGTAGGGATGCATTCAAGAGGAATGAGAGTCAAGGGTAATAAGACTGAGTACATGTGAGTGAATGAATGAAAGGGAGGGAAGTGGAACAGTAAGGTTACAGGGTGAAGAAGGTACAGGACTTTAAATACTTGGGGTCAACAGTCCAGAGTAATGGAGAGTGCAGGCAGGTTGGAATGGGTGGAGAAAGGTGTCGGGAGTTCTGTGTGATAGAAAAATATCAAGGGAAGGTGTACAGGACAGTGGTGAGACTGGCCATGCTGTATGGTTTAGAGACAGAGTCAGAGCTGGAGGTCGCAGAGCTGAAGATGTTGAGGTTCTCTTTGGGAGTGGACAGGATTAGGAACGAGTACATCACAGGGACAGCTCATGTTGGACGAAGTTAGGGAGGACAGATTAAGATGGTTTGGACATGTTCAGAGGAGGGAGAGTGAGTATATTGGTAGGAGAATGTTGGACATGGAGCTGAGAGGCAGGAGACAAAGAGGAAGGCCAAAGAGGAGGTATATGGATGGAATAAATGAGGATATGAAGCTAGTGGGTGTAAGTGTTGAGGATGCAGAAGATAGGGATAGGTGGAGAGAGATGATTCGCTGTGGAGACCCCTGAAGGGAAAAGACGAAAGAAGAAGAAGAAGAAATGCATTCAGAAGTTACAGCATGTGACGAGTTCTTGGAGGATTTCTGCAACATTCCTGTAGAGACACACAGAAACTGCTAAATTATTTATTTCTATATAGCCTTATGGGGTATGTGTGCATTAAATAAGAGAAAATTAGAATCATGTAAAATCTCATTTGTGTGAAATAATGCCTGATTATTATTATTATTATTTTATTTTTTTTAAATCAGCCTACATTTACAGAAAGAGAAACCTGTGTGATTATTTTACTTTAATTCTGTGTCAACTAATCAGTGTCTGGCAGTATTTTATTTATTTCTTTCAAATATTTTAAATTTTATTAAAATTACAAAAATAAGCATTGAATAATCCACAAATTTGTAAAATAATACTTTTTAAAAAAAAATTTAAATAAATATTTATTTATATTTTAAATGTGTAACCTTCACTAGCGTACATTTACATTTCTGCCATTTGGCAGACGCCCTTATCCAGAGCGACTTACAATTTATCCCTTGTTTTTTTATACAATAAAGCAATTGAGGGTTTAAGAGCCTTGCTCAGGGGCCTAGCAGATACAGCTTTGGTGGACCTGGGATTCAAACTCATAACCTTCTGATCAGTACAATACCTTAACCACTAAGCTACCACATCCCACCACAGTGTACCACAGTGTACATTTACCATCAGCAGCTTGTTTATTAATCTTCTTATTTTCAAAGGATTTTTAAAAGAAGGAACTTTTAATCCAAGATAAATGTGAGACGAACTATTTAAACAATAAATAAAAATAAATGTCATTTTAATCCTTTGGCATCATTTTGTGTCATGTTGTTTACTTTTGTTGTTTCTCACGGCAGAAAAAAGCCCTGCAGGTGCTTAAGAAGCAGAGCTCCAGCAATCAGACGAGTCAGGCTGGACTGAAACGCAGTGAGTCACTTTTTCTGTAAAATGAATCAGAGCATGAATCAGTATGCAAGTCATTGTTGGCGTGAGCAACTGTTAGTTGATGATCTGTTCGTATATATTTTTATTTAGGAAGTTCTATCACCTCTCATTTCCTTGCCCTGATATGAGAGAAGTTGTTTAATACCCTGTTGTACGCTGTTTCTCTTAAGCCTTGTCAGATCAGCCGGTGGTGGACACAGCGACGGCCACAGAGCAAGCCAAGATGCTCATCAAATCCGGAGCCATTAGTGCCATCAAGTCAGAAAACAAGAACTCAGGGTTCAAGAGATCGCGAACACTTGAGGGAAAACTCAAGGTAAGAAACTCAAAGTGTGCTGTTAAATATTCGTCACTGTACCGCTTCAACTTGTCTAATTTAATATGGCTGGATGTCTCGCAGTTCTTTAAGGCGTATATTTCTCCTTTACTACAAGCATTTTTAGTATTATTTATTTTTAAATCTTAGGATCCTGAGAAAGGTCCAGTTCTAGCATTCCTGCCGTTTCAGAGAAGCGTCTCAACAGACGAGGAGCTTTCTGAGGTAAAGTTGACTCAATAACACAGCTTGTCTAATTCAGTAGTAGATCATTTTACACATGCATTTCTGTAAGTTAAACGATGTTTTCCTTTTACAGTCGGCCAAAAGAACCCACAGAAAGGCTCTGTATGAGAGGTGAGCTTAAATGACTCTCTGTGTGAAAGTTATCTGAACACTTTGTGGTACTAAATTCACACTTCCTGCTGCAGCTTCGTCGGCCCGCAAGACCGCTCGCGTGAGGACGAGGACGGTGAAGGAACATCCAGCCGGGAGTTCGAGCGCGACCGGGACAGAGAACTGGAAAGAGAGCGTGAACGAGACAGGGACAGAGACCGAGATCGTGGTCGAGACAGAGACCGAGAGCGAGACAGAGAGAGGAACAGAGACAGGAGCCGAGAACGAGACCGAGACAGAGAGCGGGACAGGGAAAGAGACCGAGAGCGTGAACGAGACCGAGAGCGAGACAGAGACGGACCCTTCAGACGTAAATCCCATAATAATCAGCAATAAATTATACCGGATAATTAGTACTCCATATTATTCCAATATAATTAATGTATGGTGTAATTGTTTTCTTCTGAGTTACACAGAGATTTGCTCAAATTCACGTTTGCACCCATGCAGGTACGGACTCGTACCCGGAGCGGCGAGGCATGCGGAAGGGAAACACGGTGTACGTGTACGGTGCAGGCATGGTGGAGGAGAGCCTGCGTGCAGCTTTCTCTCAGCATGGCACCATCATCGACCTGTCCATGGACTCACCACGCAAGTATGATTCAGACTTAATCTTCATTAAGCCTGAGCATGGAAGAGTTCTTAGATTTAGGGCGCCAAGCACTGAAGGGGCGTAGACACCTGATAGGAACTGTAAACATATTATTATTATTATTATTATTATTGTATATTGGAGTCTAGGGACATGAAATTTGGCACAGTGATAGACTTAAGCACTTGTAGCTCCATCAACAGACTTCTATGGACTCTTCTTCTTTCAGCTTTTCCCTTCAGGGGTGGCCACAGCGAATCATCTCTCTCCACCTATCCCTATCTTCTGCATCATCAACACTTGCACCCACTAGCTTCATATCCTCATTTATTCCATCCATATACCTCCTCTTTGCAAACAGGAAGTGAAGGCATTTCTTAGCAACACATTCACTTACAGGCACCAAACTCGGCACTTACGCTTAGCAACACGACCCGATGTTAATGAGTGTGCACTGATTACTGCAGGACATTCTTAAAGAAATATCAGGAATGTTAGCCGTTCCGTGTGTCTGACCTCAGTCTTGTTTTCCTCTCCTAGCTGCGCCTTCGTCACTTTTGAGAAGATGGAGTCGGCCGATCAGGCTGTAGTAGAGGTCCGAGTCAAACCCCTGCACATTGCTTTATTAACATTTTTTTACACAATGCTAATATGATCCTCTGATTTTAGCTGAATAACACCACAGTGGGTGACGTCACCATCAAAGTCAGCATCGCTAGGAAGCAGCCCATGCTGGATGCAGCTACGGGGAAATCCGTCTGGGGTTCTCTGGGTGAGTAACACTGACACGAGAGATTCTCAGCCTTCACCAGTGACCAATGAAAGGGGGGAAAAAAAAACAACTATGCTGACCATTCACTGACCCCCCTCATTCTTTGTGGATCACAAGAGACTCCACCTATCACGAGAGAAAGGTTTTACTGACTGATAGAGATACTGATTTGCAGCGATGCTTTAAATCTATGACAGTTTAATACATACATCGATGATTTTGACACGTTTTGTTATTGTAAACGCGTCTTTTTTCTTCTTTTCATAGCTGTGCATAACAGCGCCAAGGGTTCGTACAGGGACAAGAGGAATCAAGTCGTCTACGGTGAAGATTTCATCTGAGCATCTCTCTCTCACACACACACAGTACTTTTTTTTAATGCTGATCCCGATGTTTTGTTTTCCTTCCTGCGAAAGATTTATAATATTAGTTTAAAATCCTTCACAGTGTGTAGAGGATGTATTTATAGTGCATACAGTAATCCGCTTCGGCTGTCAATAAAGTTTGAACACGACTCTCACTGCAGCTTTCTAAATAGAGATGTGTGACTTTTCTTTCTCTCTGAACGTTACTGAAACATTACTAACAACATGACAAGCTTTTAGTGAGCACAGGGCATGCTGGTACAGGAAAATAATCAAACGATGGAGTACATCACGCGAATGGACGGCTGCTTTGGCTTTTAGCTCTTATCCAGAGCGATTCACATTTTATACAACTGAGGGCCTCGCTCAGGGGCCCAGCAATGGCAGCTTGGAGGACCCGGGATGATCAGTAGTCTAACACCTTAACCACTAAGCTACAACATTTTCCCCCAAATTTTGGGCACATCTTGGCCAAAATCTGCAGAAAATCTGTGATCATTTAGAAAAATGACAAACTCCTCCAAATATTACAGAGCTTGTGTGTTATTTCTGGAGATCACAAAATTAAGAAACCCAGCCGAGGCTGCCTTTTGTTTACCGCGACATCCTGAAGCATGTCTTATACTGCAGCAAGTCTTATATTGCAGCAAGAATGCTAACTACTTTATTTTCTCCATCTCTATTTACATAAACACAAACATTCCTCACTTAGGACCGAATTCAACTCGTGCTCTTAAAAACAGGTGACAAGAGATAACGCAAATCACTCAGACACAGACACACACACACACACAGACGTGTAAAAGTCGTCATTTATCAAGTCCATAATGTTTTGCAGAAAAGGAAGGGGAAAGAAATCCATTAAAGCTCCCTGTTTTGTTTTTTTAATTGATTGTAAATGACAACACATCGTAGCTGAAGACACAACAGGAAACAAAACATGGTTACACTCCATCACAACGTTACTGGCTTGTTTGCTAACTGGTTAATTCGACTAGTCACAGGCTATTCACCGAATACACATACAGACAATTACACCGACACAGATTCTGTTCTTGTTTTTATTCTCCACAATGCAGTCTGTCAGCACAGTGTTCAGATACTAATTTAATCAATGAGGCACGGATGTTCTCAAGTCTCAAGAACCAAGCCCTGGTTAACTAAAACAGGAGGTGGCAAGTGAGGTGTCCAGGTAACTAGGCTGACCTTCAGACTTAAAGGTCAGACTCTGACTCGCGTCTCTGTGTTGTCTTCTGACTCTCAAAGGAGTGTTTTTATACTTTCCTCAATGCGAGTAAATCAGCCAAGACAATGTTTGGTCTTCTAGTTTTGCATGAGCTAGGAGTTTAATGTGACCAGTAATACACATGAACCTCTTCCTCACTCCATAACAGACGCTTGTCTGCGAGTGAGCAGAGCAGACGGTGCCCATACTTAGACCTTTGTAAAACTGCAAGCCTGAATACTGAATGCAAACCTGTGCAGGTGAAACAAGTTCAAATACAAGTTTCTACTGGATATTTAGTGCACTACATTATATCCTATTATATTAATACTCTACGTAGTGAGCATTTATACTGATAGAGAAAATAAGACTGATAAATAATAAGAAAATAAAATGCTAAAAGCTAACAGTCACCTGCTTTGGTTTATACTGATGAGGAAACTTTTAGTTGTGTTTTTTTCCCCACCAATAAAACATCCTATGACTGATTTAGGGATAAATCTGTTCTGATGTTTCTTGTGTGTGGGGCATTATAAAGTCTGGAACTTTAAAATGACTCAATCAAACTCCCTGACTTGTCATGGGTCAATACTTAAAAATACTGAGTAAGTGATTACTTCGTTTTTTTCCCCTTTTCTTTTTTGTGTGAAAAAATTGCTAAAATGGAGATGAATTTTGAAATATTTTGAGTGACAGACTTGCAATACTTGTTCCATTGTTAAAATAAATGCTATTGAACCTGTAACTTGTTCAGTAAATCGTTCTGATCGCTCCAGTGGATAACTGAAAGAAGCAAACGTCAGACACCAGACATGTCTTGACTGATTAGAATAATTAGTGTGAATGAAAAATTTCACCGAACAGCGCCTGATGTATTTCCTTTCCTGAGCTCGAGTTGTTCGTGTTCGAGTCAGGATCTGTAGATTGTTAAGACGTTGTCAGACTCTGACCGTTAATCTTCACCTCTCCCTCTATAGTGATCTATAGTACTATATAGATCAATAATGCTACTTTAGATTTCATTGTGAAAAGTCTCCTTAAACCCCTCCTCCTATAGCGGGCTCCTCGCACTCTCTCTGGATCTCCAGGTAATTCTGTGCTGTGGTCTTGCCGTGCTGTTCCTTCAGGTGGCGCCGGAGTGCGGGTTTGTGGGCGAAGCAGATGCGGCAGAAGGCGCAGACGTGCGGCCGCTGTCCGCTGTGCATGTTCATGTGGTCGGACAGCGTGGACTTCTGCGTGAAGGTCTTGTGGCAGAGCGGGCAGCTGTGGAGCTTGGCCGAGCGGTGGACGGCCATGTGGCGGTTCAGGTTGCTCGTCTGGCTGAAGTGTTTGCCGCAGCACGGGCAGACGTACAGCAGGTGGGTGGAGCGTGAGTGGGCTGCTAGATCTTCCACTGAAGAAAACGCCAGGCCGCACTGCTCGCACGCCACCGAGCCCGTCACACAGGATGTGGAGCCCACGACAGCCACAGAGTCCTCACCACCGTCTTCTTCGTTAGCGGCCAACGATACGACTCCTACGTCATCCTCGGCACTCGCTCCGTCCATGCTAAAGTGTCCGGGGCCACCGTCCGAACCTGCCGTGTCTCCTTGGCATTCCGACGGCTGGAAATCCACCCGCATCTGACCCTCTCCGAGAGCCAAGTAGTCTTGCCCGATCCCCGCTCCGAAACTCCCCATGATCTCCTCTGAGGTGGGAAAGCGCCACGCCTGCTGAAAGTTCCCCAAAGGCCTTCGTTCACGGTATGTGTAGCGCTTTCTGTGCTTGAA